>NC_083359.1:4510000-4605000 GCF_030254825.1 Meriones unguiculatus
TTGCCTTTTAAAATATCTATAATCCTGGAGTAGCATGGTGGCTTCAAGCCCGGGCTCTGACACACACACTGTGTAATATTGACAGATTTCTTAAAATTGTCTGTGCCACATCTGTCAAACCAGGATAAAGTAAAAACCTCCAGCACAGGGATGCAGAGAGAAATGGGATGATCTACCCTTGGACCGGTACGGAGCATGTCATGTGCACCCAGTTAAGTCTGGCTGCAACTACTATGCTTATTACCGCAGCAGACTCAGGCAGACTTTGCCGCTGAGCATTTTGGGTTTTAACTATTTAATTATAACAATCCTGCCATGCAAGTCCATCCGTTCCTGTACTCCCCTGTATATGCAGAGCCTGGTCGATGCCAGATGTAAGGTGGTAAAGAGCCTGCCGGTTGACAGTTGACAATTTTGTGGTGACAGATGAGGTTGTGGTGGAGCAAGGGGTTGTATGGGATGTGATGTGAGGAGGGGAGAAACTGAGGCAGGGTTCTATCTATATCTCTGAGAGGACAGCCCTAATCATTCTTGTTTATTTAACCAGTGTGCCCAGATTTGCTCTTGGCATGAAGTGTGACCTCAGTTAATTCACTGTTAAGCAAATGGGTGGCCTGGCATCTCTCTCGGAGAAGCAATCCTCCTGCCAAAGCCAGCAGCTTGCTGTGGGTGGCCCTGGGTTCGGATAACAGCCATGTCCTGATTTGGGCCCAGATGTTTTGTCTGACCCCACCCACATCTGTCATCCTGACTCAGGGGACAGGAAGTTCCTGACTGGGGCGCTGACTCTGAGCAAGGGTCTCTCCTTCCTGCTGTCAGTAGCCAGAAGCATTGTGTGCCAATGGAGACCTTAGCTGCAGAGGAAATGATGATGTGTCGAGGGGACAGGAGTCTAGTATGAGCTGTAAAGGACCAGGGCTGTCTGCTGGGCCTGGGCCATGCTGACTCAATGGTGAGCAAGGGGAGGGGCAGGTCTCACTGTAAAAGTCTGTGGTGTTGTTGTCATTCTGGAGAAAGAGACGAATGAGGGTGAGTGCAAAGGAAAGGGAAATGCCCACTGGCATCTGGGTTAGTGAGGTGGCGGACACTGCCTCACTTCGTCCTTCCAGGACCATTGGCAAGGCAGGCTCTGTCCACCTTCAGGGAATGCTGATTCGTTCGGCGCGGTGCCCAGACACAACACGAGCCGCAAGGGGAACAGCTGTTGCCCGTTTCCACGCTGTTTCTTTGGGGAGTAGGAACTTGACCCAGTGGAAGGGTAGGAAACACCCTCCTCACCCTCAGTTCATGGTGCCTGGGAGGAACTGGTGCCACTCAGACATCGAGGACTGTGACTCGGACCAGGCCAGCCAGATTTCGCATCCTCCTACCTTTTCCTGCCCGTGGACACAGAACCATATTCAGCAACTGAAGCAAAGTAGTTCTGGTTTTGGTTTTGGTTTTTCTCTTCCCTGCAAGTGCCTTTACGCTGCCATTTTAAAAATTTTAAAATATCAGTTATAAGTCCATCCACTTTGGACCACAATGGCAGCTTTTTTTTTTTTTTTCCTGGTGGTGGTGATGGTACAGTTGATTTAGGGCTGGTGAGATGGCACAGCAGGTAAAGGCAACGTCCTAAAAGTCTGAGTTTAATCCCCTGAACCCACATAACAGAGCAGAGAACTGACTGCCAGAAGTTGTCCTGTGATCCTCAAATGTTCACTATGTCCGCACTGGTGCACACACAGGCACATACACACACACTCACAAATGTAATAAAAATTTTAGAAATACAGTTGGTTTAAAGGGGAAAGGAGAGAGAGAGAGAATGAATCACCCGAATGCCTAGAACTGAATGTGCTGCATCTGTAAATACAGGCAGCCTGAAGATTGACTGCTCTTGGAATTTCATTTAGGTGGACTAGTAAATTTTCTTTTCACCCTGCTATTTGGAGCCAACTTTCTGAAGCACTGGACTTAGTTCTTAGGTCTGGAGCAGAGCCACAGAGTGGGGACTTCACAGCACAGTCTTCAGTGTCCTTTCTGCCCCACTCTAACCTTGCCCTGAGAAAACAGAAGAAATCACTCATCTCAGAAAGCTTTCAATTTGCCTCCTTGATTAGGCTGACATAGGCTGTGGGGTTTGGCTCAGGCTGGCTCTCCATATTCCGGCATCTCTCATAGACATAATTTCAAGTTATTTTGCCTGTATTTCATCGTTCTGCTGGTAAAAGGCTTGCAAGCCTCTACCTGTACTTTGTAGTCTTTGTCAATTTTCATGGTGTGATATTCTCACTGCAGTCAATTTCAAGAAAGCAACATTATGTCACTGAATGGGGAGATAAAAAGTACATCATTGGATAGCATTCCCAGCACACAGATTTTATAACTGTAGATAACCTCAAGAGATTAAAGGTAATAAAATGTCATAGGCCATTAAGAATGGTTGGCCTTGAATATCTTGCCTTTGTTGTGAATGCAAATCATTTAATTATAAGCTTATATAACTTAAGATTTTAATAATGCTGGAGTTCAATAATGGGCTCACAGGATCCCTGAGTTTTATAATTGACTCTGCAAATGGGTTCTAGTTCACCATTGACTTTGCTTTGACAGGATGGATGGCCTCTTCGTAGGTTGGGCAGCTTTTAGTACGATTGCGGACAGCTTGAGGTATGTAAGGAAACAATGCATTGTTGCCCATCTGCATAGGACTGTGACCTTGGTAGCCGGGGCGTGGCAAGAACTCTTACCGGCATAGGCACCTCCACGGGTGCCTATAACACACATGTGTTGAACAGGGAAGATCCCATGTCAGCCATTCTGTGTAGATCGCACATCTAAGCACACTACGGAGAGTGCTTGAGGAAGAGACTTTTTGCAAAGGTGTGGTCAAACATGGAAAGCCACAGGCCCTGCAAAACCGCGTGTTACCACATCAGGTATCCAGTAGTGTATCCAGGTCTAAAGGTGCCTTCAGGAGTGACAAGGACCTACCAGAGCCTGGAGACAGAGAGGGCTGGGATACCTGACAGGCAAGGAGACCTTTGGTTGCAGTAAAGAATGATGGGAATAAATTTGACCCAATCTCCTCCTTCCCTTCGCTCTTCCATCCTGGCTCCCATCAGTGTCAACCTCCTGGGGGCATTGAACAGGGTGGGAAGGGGTGGAAATGGCATTGTTGGGGTGATCCTTTTGTGCACTCTGTAAAGGTTGTCTTTGTATATACAAATACTGCTGAGTATTGACCAGACTTTGGAATTGTTTTTCTTATGGATCATCACCTGCCTCAGTATTTTGTAAACATGTTCCTTCCTTACCTCTGATTGGTTTAATAAAGAGCTGATGGCTGGCCAATAGCTGGGCAGGAAAGGTGGGACTTCCAGGCTGAGAGAAGGCTCTGGGGGAAGGCCCAGGTGCCAAGGATTTGCCAGTGTGACTTGGAAAGGAACAGGTGCCAGGACTGAATGAGAAAGTGGTAACGGGCCTTGTGGCAGGATGTGGAAGAGAATGGATGGATTAACTAAGTTAGCTGTGCTAGCTGAGAAGTAGCCTAAGCTAAGGCCCGAGCTATAATAAAAATTAGTAGGTCTCTGTGTCATTATTCTAACCACTGGTGGGCAAGAACAATTGGCTATAGGTACAGCCCTGAAGAGTGAACTGCTGGTGAGTGTTTTACTCTTGGGTCTGAGAAAAGTTAAAGCCTGTTGTTGGAACTACTGTTTGCTCCCTTCTCACTCTTGCCGAAGGCATCTTCTCTGGTGTGACAGAGGCTTCTTGGATGAGAAAGGGGTCAGTGGAGGAGCAGACTGTGGTTGTGGTCCTGAGCTGGCAGCAGGCACCAGCACCATTTTTTGTTTGTTTGTTTGTTTGTTTTAAACTCAGCTATTCTAGTCTCCTTGATGTTTGCAAGGGTCCTTTTCTTTGGATAATCATTTTGAGGGATCTCTGGTCTGCAAGCCAAGAGACCTGGTTTGGACCTAGTGTGGATCCGAGAGACCTGGCTCTGCCACTGTCCTGACAGGTTCACAGATCCCATTACCAATCTGAAATTTCTCATTTGCAAAACCAGGGACCAGGAACAGACGATCATGATTCTCAAGGACACCTCTGCCTCTCAAGGTCGTTTCCAAGAAATCATGAGTTTCCTCCCCAGGTTATTTGCATAATGTGAAACATGTCTTTCCACAGCCAGAAGGTGGCAGCAAAGTCCTGTTTTGGAGGGGGCTGTAGACCAGGGTGGGAGACCTCAGGGCCCTTGGTAGGGCTCAGCTTCCATGGATACCCAGGTTTTAATGCTGAATGATAATTAGTAGCAATAACAGCAGAACTATTGTGATCACTATTGGTAGCTGAATAACAGCAACAATCTCTCCTTCATTTGGGTCAGGGTTGCAGAGTTGGAGAAACAGTTGCATATTGTTGCAAGGCCATTGAGCAGGTAGGCAAGGATAGTCAGAGTTCCTATTCCGTGTTGAGACTTGGAGGTGTTTCTTGACTTGCCCACAGCCTTTGGAAAGTAGAGATGTCCTGGGGAAGTTCCTGAGTTCTCTTGCTTTCATCTGTGCATTCCCTAGTTGTAGCAGACTCCCCTCCTCTCTGTCTGCATTTTGAAAGAGTTAGGGAGCCAAAAGGAGGTTCAGGACTGGTCCCAGCTGCACGTTGGACCTTAACATGTAGAAGCTGAGGAGGAAAATTCACAGCATGAATCTCATGTTCTTTTTCTCTCCGTCCCAGAAAAGGAAATTATCTTGAGTTAATTAATTTTTACAGGGTGTACCTGGTGGCTTGGCATAAAACAAGTAAGCAAGCAAACAAACAAAATTCCTGCCATTTATCCACCAATCTCTACATCTTTCCATCTGTCAGTCAATCCTTTCTCTTCATTCAGTAATTGGCAGAGTGATTCTAAAACTATGGATGCCACTAAATATGTGGTGGAGAGGTGGGAAAGGTAGAAAAACAGAGTGGAGTATGCACTATGGAGAGAGGCAGAACTGGAGACGTGATGGTGGTGATAGGACAGAGGAGGCTGAGGTCTACGTGCTGGCATTCCCCGGTAGGGTTGGCAGGATGGTGTGCAGCAGCCTGGAGCTTATGCTGCCACCTGGCCGTGGGATCCCCTGGTTCTGGGCAATGATGGAATCCTGAGATGTAGAGAGCTACACTTTCTGAATTGAACCTCCTCAAAGGATCACCATGGTCCTCAAAGCCACCAGAAGCCATGCTGTTGTCTCCAGTCCCTTCTGCTGCCCCAGGCTGCCATGAAGCCTGAGATCCATTGGTCTATGCTGCTGACTGAAGCCTTGGTGATGTCCTCAGGCTTTGGTGCCTCAGGGGCCATGTTAATGTCTGTGGCTTGTGTTGCTACCAAAGCCCACGTGGATGTTTGTGGTCTGGACTGCTGCCTGAAGCCTCTCTGTTCTTCAGCATGGGAGAGCTAGCCCACCCCTCTTCACTGTTCAAGGCTCTCCCTAGTTGATGGCTTCTGGGGAGGTAGAGGTACAGAAAGACTCAGCTTCCCTGGGGTAGGGGTGGGGGGATTGGCCACCTGGAATTTGACCATGCTCCAGTAAATATATGGACAACACAAAATGAACTTGGTTTTGTTTGTTTGTTTTTAATTTTTATTAGTTACACTTTGTATCCCCCCATAAACCTCATCCTCCTCCCCTCCTAATCCCACCTTCTGTTCCCCTTCTTCACACATGCCCCCCCCCCAAGTCCACTGATCAGGGAGGTTCCCTTCTCCTTCCTTCTGATCTTAGTCTATCAAATCTCATCAGGAGTGGCTGCATTGTCATCTTCTGTGGCCCTGAGGGGGGAACTTTTTTTTTTCCTTCCTTTCTTCTTTTTTTTTTTGATGGGGGAGGGGCGGAGGCACTGAGGTCATGCAGGACAGACATGGGAGAACCGGGAGGTGAACACGTTCAGTTGGGGTGCACGATGTGAGATTCCCAAATAATAAAAATTCAGAAAGAAAACCTACTACTTTGTGAAGAATACAGGCATTGTTTTTCCTTTAACAGAGGCCCAGGCAGGGACCAGAAGCTCAGTGCAAAGACTTGGGGGTGACTTTTTCCTGGGGATCCCCAGATGAACTGGGGGATACTTGGGAAGAGGAAACTCGGATCTCTCCTTTTGGGCTACCAAAGAGGGATGGTTCCATCGTAATTTCACAGACTCCAAGCATGGCATGTTGATGCCTCAAACCACAGGAGACTGGTAGAGAAAGTCAAAGTATCTGGGCCTGTGTCTTGTGACCACTTCAGCTTTTCTATACTGATGCTCATTCCATCCCAGCTCATCCCCTCCTTGTGTCAGCCAATCAGGGAAATCTAAAATCAGGAGGATGCTCCAGACCCAAGAGAGACCTGAGACAAGCTAGCTTCTACTGTGGTGGAGAGGGGCTGGTAAGTGGACCCAGTCTCAGCCTGGTGCCAGTGAATGAGTTTGATGATACCTGCTGCTTTCTAGGATGCTGTAAGTGGGTGCCAGAGAGCTGTGTGGCCCAGATGCTAAACGGTGTGGAAGGAAAAGCAGAGTCACTCAGTGACAGAGCACTGGCCTGGGAGTCTGGTCTCCCAGGGCCCAACTTGTACTCTGTCCTGGACACAAATAGTGTTTTGTCATCTCGGTCCACTAAACCTTGTGCTAGTTTAGGGAGAAGATAGAAAACCTGATTGGTGAGAATTATGTATTCCTAAGAAGAAAATAATAATTACCTGAGGAGTCAGCCTTTCCCTCTCCCTCTCTCTGTTATACTCTCCCTCTCTCCCTCTGTCCATTCCCCTTAGCATAGCATCCTCTGCATTCAGCCACATTGCCACAAACAGGAGGATCTCCTTCTTCCTAAAGGCTGAAGAATAATCCATTGCATGTTGAGACACCATTTTTTTGTTTTGTTTTGTTTATTTTGCTTTGTTTTGTTGGTTTTCCCAGACTGGGTTTCTCTGTTTCTCTGTGTAGCCTTGGCTGCTCTGGACTCATTTTGTACACCAGGCTGGCCCCAAACTCACAGAGATCCACCTGCTTCTGCCTCCTGAGTTCTGGGACTATAAGGCATGTGTCACTGGGCCAGGCTGAGACACCATTTTTGTATGTGTTTGTGTGATGTATGTGGGTGTGTGTTTGTATACATGTATATGTGAGCAGGTAGAGCCAGATGGAGGACACTGGTTGACTAGAGGGGAAACAAGCTGCCTAACAAGCTCCAGGGGTGCTCTTGTCTCCTTCCTCTCAGCACTGAGGCTGCTGGTTCGTTTTACCCCTCCTGGGCTTTTACAGGAGTGCTGAATCTCACTCAGTCCTCACGCCTGCACAGCAAACACTACCCGCTGAGCCATCTCCCCGGCAACAATAGCTGCCATTGTTTTGGATAACACATTTCTAAAGTGTACTCATCCAGTGCAGACATTTAGGGTGTCTCCGGATCTAGTAAACAGAAGAACAACTGCACTGTCAAGATCCTGATCCCGTCTCCTTCGGAAATGCACTGGGGAGACTATACGGCCATACTACAGCTCTGCTTTTGTTTTCTGAGGTGACTTCACGTGGTTTTCCATGATGGCCAGACCCACCCACTCACTTTCTCAGTGCACAAGGATTCCCATCTTTCTCTGTCATCACCAGTCCTTGTTAGCCTTCGTCTTTCTGGTGAACGCTGTTTTAACAGGCATCAGGTGTGGGCTAACATGGGGGCTTTGGTTTGAGTTTTACTTCTTTTGTGTGTGGTGCTAAGGATGGAAAAGAAAGCCTCACATCTATCAGGCAAACATTCCAGCACTGAGCCCCAGCCCAGCCAAGTCTTTATCTTAAGATGTTTGTGGAAACTGAAAGTTTACTTGAAATCAGGCTGGGTTTTCACCTTTTCTACCATCTTCCCATTTCTGACTTTCTTGCCATTTACAACAAAGCAGCCAAGCATCTAAAACTCAGCCCACAATAACAAACACAGCAGAGCCTGGATGCTGAGTAGTCAACAGAGTTTATTTTTCCCACGTTCTCCCACCACTCTCCCGGAGGTGGCCCATGGCAACGAGCCTCAGGAGAGCCTCATTCTTCCATCTTCTGTGGGAGAAAAATTGTACACAGGAAATGAGTCAAACTCCATGGGAGGCCCAGCACCCCCTTCAAGGAAAACAGATGCAGAGTCTGGACTTCAGAAAAATGGCATTAAGGAATGGCTCTGTCTCACTCTGTGTCGACAAAAAAGAATTATGGACAGCTAGGGGCAGGACTGGTCATCTGAAAAGCAGGGGCTTCCTCAATTTGCATCTCTATCTACAGAGAGAGGGGAACATAACTTGTCTGTCCCCCTGGGCCTCTTGCAAGAGCCTAGTATATAGGAGTCTATGCTGAAATAGCATTTGTAGGTGGATGACCAGTGATAAGGATGGGGATGACAAAAGGCATCCTCCAAGCTCTCCTTGGTTGGTCTTCTGGTCCTTAGGTGTGTGGACCTGCGGAGAAGACACCGTCCTCGGGTGTTTGTTCTTACCTGGCCTCCCACATCACGGCTCTTGGCCCTTAGCTTGTTGACTTGGGACTCAGCAATATCTGCCCTCTCCTCAGCCTCCTCCAGCTCATGCTGGACCCTTCGGCACCTGGACAGCTGTGTGTTGGCTTGTTCCTCCTGCATGGAAAGAAGATGGAGGCTATAGAGTTGTGGAACATCTCTGTGACTCTGGACTATGAAGAGTTGAGGGAATCAGGAACATGAGAATCAGAAGGAACAAGGGAATCAGAAGCCTTGGATTCACTGACAGTGTTGAGGGAAGATGAGCTGAGTTCTCTGGAGAATGATGAGAGGTGTCTGCTCATAGCCAGGGCAGTATGCTAACTAGAGGCTCCTGTCCAGCTCTCTTGCTCTTCTCCCAAGGGTCATCCCATGTGTCCCTGAACTTCCTCTGTACAATAGCTCTCTCATATAACCTAGAGATGACCCAGATCCAAAGTTCTCTCAAAACACCCGAAGGCATCAGACCAGTGGTCCAAGACCCCTTTGCTTTATGCTTCTGATAATAACCATGTATCTGGGATAGACTATTATGGTTCTGTATCTTCCTACTGGGACCTCTACTAATTTGATATGCACCACCCCCTACTCTTAACTGGTTCCAGTATTCCTCTTCAGGGTAACTGAGCAGGCTCCTGAGCAGGAAAGAAAGGGAGCAAAATGGGAGGCCATATACCAGCCATTTCTTCATTCGAACATTGGTCTTGAGAGATTCTTTGCAGGCAATAAAATACAACCCCAAAGCCAAGAAAGTGCAGAAGGGCTCTGCTCTAGAGGCCCTTTCACTTTGGAGAGTTAATTAACACATTAGCTATAAAATCTGAGGATTCCTTGAAGGCAACTAGTTTAACCCCATTCATGCTGAATTTTTTTTTTTCCATTTCATTTTAAAAGACATTTTATCTCCATGTAGTTCAGGCTGGTTTCAGACTCGAAATCTGCCTGCCTCCATTTTTGGAGTGCTGGAGATCACAGGCCAGTGTCACCTGTCTGCATAATTTATTTCCTATAAGGAAAAAGCTACTTCCCACCTTGGCCCATTTGTTCTGCTATTTGTAGCCCCTACACCCAAAGAGCCTGGAGGACATCTTTCAAAGCACTGGTTTGGACCAGCTCCTGTCTTTCCTGTTGATTTTACCTTTTGTTCAGGTGGCAGTTAAACAGAGACGGGAAAGGACTTTGAGGGTGTTGCTGTGGAAGGCTGGGTGTGGAGGTGGGGGGCCACGAGAGTAGAGCATGGAATGAGAACCATTAGGATGAGGTGTTTCAGAGTGGGAGGGCAAGAGCTGGTAGGTGGGCTGGCCTGGATAGGGAGAGTTGGGATGATGCAAGGCCAGCAGAGTGAGCTAAGATGCCCGGCAGAGTGAATCAGGGAAGGGTGGGATAAAGAGAGGCGGGCTGGGGATGGAGGTGGCCGGGAGAAGCTGGGAAGGTACTGAAAGTTAGGAGGAGGAGAAGATTCAACAAACACAGACC
Organism: Meriones unguiculatus; assembly: GCF_030254825.1. Classification (NCBI taxonomy): domain Eukaryota; kingdom Metazoa; phylum Chordata; class Mammalia; order Rodentia; family Muridae; genus Meriones; species Meriones unguiculatus. Next base: position 4,519,974 of record NC_083359.1, read on the forward strand.
AAGGGGAGAGGAAGGGCAGGTGTTTCTCTGTGACTCAAAGATGCAGTCAGGCCTGGGGATTTCTGAGTGATTCTAATTGGGCACTGGCTCCCACTCGGGCTTCATATGGACACCCCATTGGGTGACAAGGTACACAGGAACCTCCCGTACTCACAGCCTCCTCTGCCTGCCTCTTGTAGGACTTCACTTTGGCCTGCAGCTTGTCTACCAGGTCCTGGAGCCGGAGGATGTTCTTGCGGTCCTCCTCGGCCTGCAAACAGAGCATCCGCAGCACACACCTACAGCCCCTGGACCCCTTTGCTGGGGTCTGCTCCACATAACAGTCTCCAGGGGTCTGGAGCTCGCTACCTGGTAAGTCATCTCTTTGACTTTGCGTTCATATTTGTGGGCCCCCTTCAGAGCTTCAGCTCCCCTCTTCTGCTCAGCATCCAGCTCACTTTCCAACTCCCGCACCTGTGTGGGGTAAAAGGGCAGTGAGGTCAAGGATCCTAGCTTTCTCTCACCGACTCATCTTAGCTCCCTTGCTGTGTTTTACAGAGGTGTTTCCTCCTAGGCTCAGTCCATGGAGTGGCTTTCTATAGATTATTGCCATATGCCCTCTTGGGGCGGAGGCACTTGGCTACTGAGTCAGGCTAGGCAAAAAGGCCCCTTCCTCTGGGGCTACATCCTTTGGCAAGGGTACTACAAGGCTGGGCTTCCACCCTGCTTATCCTCACAGGTAAAACCTGCTGATCTCTTTACAGATGCTTTCATTCCAATTAGACAAGGCAGTAGGGAACGTGGGCAGATCAATGTGTCCAAACCCAAGGCCGTTTGTTGAATTTAAAGGGAGCCAAGCATGGGCTGCCCAGTCCACCTCACAGGTGGATGGAAGAAGACAAAGTACAGAAAAGAGTGTGAGGAATTGCCTCAGTGCCATAGCTTTCTTTCGCCTTTTCTGAAGCCTTGGGGGAAGAGGGCAGCCACTGGGATGGCAGATCAACTGTGGTCCCAATATCGCAATGCCATCCCAGATAACCCAGAGAGATCCAAGTGGAAGTGAGGGTTCCAACCAACTGCATAGCTCTCTCCCTGGGGAATCCCAACAGCACTGAAGAAGACAGCCCATGCTGGGAGACTCATTAGAGCAACCTAGAAAGCTCCCAGGGCGAGCAGGTTTCCTTTCAATAGAGTCTCCATCTTCTTTTGTCAGGTCTTAGCACACATCTCCCCACCTCCAGGCTTGTTCTCCAGGCCTCTGTAAGCTTATGAAGCTGGGCAGTTGGGACTGGAAGGCATTTAAAGTGTTTGTGCAAGGGTAAGGTGACCGCAGGCTCCTAGCCAAGCTGGGAAAAACCAGCAGGTATCCTGGGACCTAGTCCTCTCCCCTTCTGGAAGGGGTCCATGAAAAGGATGGGCCTACACTCCAGTACATAGGAAAGGAAGGGAAGAAAATTTTATTTGGAGCAGAGAGGCAAATAAATAAAAATAAATAAATAATAAAAACTTTTGCATATTTTAAAGGAACCATGTGCCTAGTGACCACATTTCTAGGAAGGCTCAAAGAAAGAACAATTATACATGGGACTCCCTTTTGGGAAAATTCTCTCCTCTTTCTTCCTCCTCCTCCCCATTCCTGCCCACTCTTCCATTGTCTCTCTCTTCCTAGGACAAAAGAGATATTCTAACAACCTCCTCTAGGCAGCCCTTCCCTGAGACGTCAAGTGTTTGTGCAGCCTGTTTCAAGAATGACCGGAATAATCCAACCCAGATCCATAGGAAAAAACCAAGAAGCCTAGTAAACAGAACAGCGCTCAGCAGTGGAAACGAAGGACTGTGAGACTCGCTCAGGACTACGTGCAGGCCTTCTGGCACTAGGGGAGGTGAAGTTACTCCCGTGTATTAATTTGGAGGAAGATGCACCAGGCAAGCTCCTTTGGGGACGCAGTGGGATGTATGCCACAACTGCAGATTGGTATAGAAGAAATTCATATAGAAAAGATGGAAAAAGAAGAACCTGAGAGCAGGAGACAGACATTTTATACAGAAGGAGCACTGGTTACCCAACAAAGTAGGGGAATTTTGTGTTTAGAGAGAGAGAGAGAGTGTGTGTGTGTGTGTGTGTGTGTGTGTGTCTGTTAATCACAGCACTTGGGAGACAGAGGTAGGCAGATCACTGTGAGTTAGAGTCCAGCCTGGTCTACACAGTGAGTTCTAAACAGTAAGAACTGGTTAGAGAGAGGGAGAGAAAGAGGGGGAGGGAAGAAGAGATGGAGGGTGGGGCATGGCTTTCCCATCATCTAAATCTAAACTTTTGGTTCATGGCTGAAACAAGGCCACTAGGAAAGCCAGTGCCAAATCACCCACCCTGGCCTCCAGTTTCTGGATCTGCTTCTTGCCGCCCTTCAGCGCCAGCTGCTCGGCCTCGTCCAGGCGATGCTGCAAGTCTTTCACCGTCTGCTCCATGTTCTTCTTCATCCGCTCCAGGTGGGCGCTGGTGTCCTGCTCCTTCTTCAGCTCCTCCGCCATCATGGCGGCCTGGGTCAGTCCACAGCATACATCAGTGTGCTACCCACCCAGCACCATCCAGAGCATACAGATGATGCTGCAATCTCGTGCCTCATGCTGAGCCTCCCCCTCCCCGTCATCATGTCCCACTTTGCCTCTCTAATGACTCTGTTTCCCCTGATGTCTCTCCAGGAAGCCACCACAGACTGGCTGTGCTCAGAAGAGATAAAACCCCCTTGCCATACTCTGGGTCTGAAATCCCCCTTTCTCGGCTCCCACTGCTTGCTGTCTCTGTGGAGAACAATGCTCACATCAGTGATGGCCTTCTTGGCCTTCTCTTCTGCATTTCTGGACTCCTGGATGGAGTTCTCCACCTCTGCCTGGCACTGGGCCAAGTCAGCCTCTAGTTTTTTCTTGGTATTTATCAGGCTCGTGTTCTGCAAGAAAAATTAGATTTGAGGGTGAAGGTTTCATATGGGCACTTAAGACAATGGGAAGGGAGGGCCGTGGGTGGGGAAGGAGGTGAATCATAGTCGTGTTCCACTTCTTATTTTCCACATGAGTGGTCCGATGGGTACAATATCATTCCTGGCTGAACAGAAAGTTCTGAAACAGAGCCAAGAGCTGTACATCAGAAAATTGGGTAAATGATAAAGGGAGAATTTCAAACATTTGAGGATAGATAGATTATTCAGTAAAAGGCATTGGAACAAGAAAATGATTGATAGACACATCTATGTAAAATGAAAAATACTTCTACTAATTAAAATATGCCATGCATGGAATTGAAATTGGAACAGTAATGACAAACTAGAAAACATTATCTATATCTCTCTCTATATAAAACAGTCCCAGTTCTTATATAAATGAGATTTAGTAAGAAAAAACGACAAGAAAAATAAATAGTTAAAACACATAAGAAATATAACAGATATACAAATGAAGTGTTCTGTCTCATCCTAAGTAAAAACAAATAAAATAATAATAATAATAATAATAAACCAATGATGTATGTTTCAACAATAAAACTGGTGAAGATTTAACAGCTAGGGTCTTTGTCGAAGAGTCCTCACATGGCAATAAATGGGAATAAAAATTGGGACAGCCTTGTTAAGAAGTAATTTACATGTATTATATATAAATGTCTTTACTGTTTTGGCCCTAAAATTTATTTTCTTCCAGAGATATTGACAATAATAATCACAGATGAATGCAAAAATTTAACTATGACAACATTAATTAGTCTTTATAATAATAAAGAATTTTATTGGTAACAATCTAAAATAGCCATAGAGGATTTTTTGCAGTTATATTACTCAGCTTTCATAGTCTGTTTTTTTTTTTTCTCTTTGCTATTGAAAACTACAGCATTGAAAATTATTTAAAGATTTAGAAACATATTCTGGACATTGTTAAATGAAATTTAGAAGTTGCAAAATATTAATCAGAGTTTTATAAAAACATAACATTTAAGTAATTCACAAAGATCTAAAAACAGAACCGAATACGATAACCATTTAATTGATTTTTCCTTCTATGTGCTTGCTTATGATGTTTTAGATCAAGTATCATTAAAACTTTTATAAAATTAATAAAAATAGTTTTTTGGGAAGAAAATTTTTATTATCTTAATATTTCAGCTTAAACTTTGGGTTGAGCACTCATTCTCATGTGAACTCCTGAAATTCAGGTAAGAGCCATAATCTAACTTTTGAGTAGCAACATGGTGTCATAACTGCAAAATTCTACATCCAACCCCATGCAATGAACCATAGTCACAATCATCTTCAGGGTATGCATATAAAGAAATGAGTTTCAGGTTTAGGCTGTCCTCAACCCCCAGTATTTCTCATTACGCATATGCAAATATTCACACATGCAAATCATCCCAAATGGGAAACACCTCTGGCCCCAAGTAAAGACCTGCCTTGTGTGTTTTGGATAAGGGTTTTAAACTTGTGTTTTCTCCTTGAATCCTTCTCTGCTTCCTTGCTTTCAAATCCTAAAGCATGCAGCCTGCAAGATCTTTCATTTCTATTTCTGGTTAAATTTTAATCTGTCTTAATTGATAGAGCTCTGATCAGTGCCCAGAGCTCTATCAATTAAGAGTCAAAGTTTTCCCAGCTTGGTCTTGACCGCTAGTCTGGGAGGAGTGGGGAGCTCCTGGCCAAGGTTCTCTCTGCACCCCTCCCCCGCCCAGGGAACATGAGGTAGAGGCTGGAGGAGGAGTTCCCTAGGGAGAGGAAGCGTCTGTCCTACCTGTCCCAGGGCAGACTTGAGTGGAGGAGACAACATACCTGGGAGTGCAGCAGCTGGACACGGTCGCTGGAGTCCAGCAGCTCCTGCTCGGACAGCCTGCGGGTCCGCTCTGTCTGCTCCAAGGCCACCTTCATTTCCTCCAGCTCCTCCTGCAGGAGGCCGTTTCTGCGCTCCACGATGGCTAGCTGCTCCTTGAGGTCCTCATTGTTTCTCAGGGCATCGTCCAGGTGCAGCTGGGAATCCTTCAAGGGAAACCAGGAGTGAGGGCAGAGCTTCAGGGTGAGCTGTGGGCCCGCAGGTCTGCCAAACCGGCTGGTGCTCACCTTAAGCTGGCCCTGGACCGTGCGCAGGTGTTTCTGGGTCTCCGCCACCTGGCGGTTGGCATGGCTCAGCTGAATCTCCATCTCATTGAGATCACCCTCCATCTTCTTTTTCAGCCTCATGGCGTCATTGCGGCTTCGAATTTCTGCATCCAGCACACTTTGCATGGCCTCCACAGCACGCTGGCTGTTTCTCTTTATTTGTTCGATTTCCTCATCCTTCTCTGTGACCTTTCGGTCAAGCTCAGATTTTACCTGGCTTAACTCTAGCTGGACACGCAAGATCTTGCTTTCCTCGTGTTCCAGGGAACCCTAAGAGCAAAGGAGCAATAGGAATTTTGTAAGTAACACTATTTTCCTTCCTTCCTTCCTTCCTTCCTTCCTTCCTTCCTTCCTTCCTTCCTTCCTTCTTTTTTTCCTGTAGCCCAGGCTAGCCTGGAACTCATTATGTAAGCCAAAGTTGTTCTTAAATTTATAATCCTCTTGGATGCTGGGATTATAGGTATAGGCCACCACACCTGGGGGACTCACCTTAAATGATCATTTTCTTACAAACTATGGCATCATGATGCTCACTTTATACAAAAAAGAACAAAGCTCTGGGGTTTGAGCATTTGATGGGTTCCTGAATGTCCCCAAGAGTAGTGAAAGTCAGACTAAAATTTTGTATCTGCTATTAACAAGTAATCTTCCTTCTTGAAAATGGCAGAACATCGTTTGGACTAGTAAATATTTTTATGAGTAGCATATTTAATAGTGAGTATAATTTGGAGGCTGTTCTAGTCTCTGCATGAGCCAAATTCCAGAAATATCTTCACTGGTTGTTCTGTATGGACCACGACCTATCATGACCCCAGGTGGCTCTAGGTCTGTTATGGTGACACAGGATTCCAGGCATCCAGAGATGCTGAACAACTCTGTATGAAACAGAGCTATCTCTCAGAATGCTTGGTGATTGACACTTTCTTTCTTGAGAGGAAGATTTTGAGGGAGAAAAGATATTGAGAATAAATAATGCGTTGTTATTTATTTATTTATTCTCAAAAGGAGGCATAAGATAAATGACACCAGAAAATAAAGTGGCTCTGCCCAGGCTTTTCAGATCCAGGGCTGGCTGGCTGCTCTTCCCAGTGGGGACCCCAAGCCCCTGGCAGGAAGGGCTCCGTGTGGGTGGGTGCCTGCTGTTTCTTTCAGTTTCCTATGCGATGCCAGACAAGACACTTGCCTCCACTTCTTCTAAGGCAGCCTGCAGATCAGACTTCTCCTGCTCCACTTGCTTTTTCATCTTTTCCACTTCCTGGAGGTTTTTGCCCCTTTCAGCAATCTGCTCAGTTAAGTCAGAAATCTCTTCTGCAAAAGACAGGCTTGATTTAAGCTTTCAACAGGCTCCAGCTCATAGCATAGGCGTTTGCCAGACAAGTTAGGGGATGGCAGCTCAGTCATGGCATTTACAGAAGAGAGAATACGGGAAGCCGATCTGATGAAGTGGAGGCTAGACAAAGACGTGTTGCCTCACCTGAACTATGTAGAGAATGAACAACAAGAAGAGAATTCTTTATGACCCTAAGTATACAGAAGCATCATGAAGGACCAGACTCTGTGTCTTTCAGAACCAGCAGAGAGTTAGGGAAGCACGGATGCTGTCTAATTTTATTGGTCAGAAGTCTGAAGTCATTAGGAGCTTTGGCAAGAGGCTCAAGGTTGCTACATCACTTGAGGACTGGACAAGTCTCTTGTTTTCTAATAGCAGAGGGCTTAGCAGCTAACTAGGTAGCTTCAGTCCTCAAAAAAAGAATCAGCTGCCATTTCACCTTTCATGAAGAAGGGTTGAGCCTTAGGGAACGCTAGTAAATTTGAGGCTTGATGGACATGAAAGTTGTAGGGTCGTGGGAAGGAGGGGGCTGTGTCTAAGCGGGGCTGGAATTGGCAGGAGAAGGGTAATCTGACTCATCTGTGTGCTGAAGGGAGCTCACCTTGCAGGTTTTTATTCTCCCGCCTCAGCGTCTCTAACTGATCCACCACCTCTTCATAGGCGTTCCTCATCTTGAAGATTTCAGTACTGAGAGACCTGGACTCCTTCTGAGCGGCTTCCAGCTCGGCTTGACTTTCGTCCAGTTTTTGCTTCCACTCTGCAAGGACCTGCAGCGAGGGAATGGGAAACAAGAGAAACAGAAGAGCCCGGAGGACTTGAAAGAGATTGTTCAAACAAGGGCTGTGAGTAATGCCAAGGCTTCACCCTCCCATTCTTGGGGACCAAAGAAGGTGGGCTCTAACCTAAGCCACAGACTCCAAAGTCTGATGTCTCTACAGGTGCCCTGCTGGGTTTTTAAAATATAAGCTGAGTATCATGGATCTGATGGATAGTTTTTCATATTTCGGAATAGTTGAAGAATTTGAATAGACATAAGAGACCTTATTGATAAGACCCAAGTGCCACAGGAAAAAAAATGCATTTTTGTGTCATTTGCTGTTATGGTCATAAGAAATGTTGTACAGTGCTTTTATGGGGATGTATATGAATATATGATGTGCATGTGTGTGAGAGAGAATGTGTGTGTGTGAATATAGGTGTAAGAATGCCATCATGCACATGCAAAGGTCAGAGGACAACCTTGGATGCTGGTCTTCACCTTCCACCTTAAGGGGAGGTGCTGAGAATGTTAGACCAGCCGCCGCTTGGGCTTTCTGCTGATTCCCCTGTGTCTGCCTCCCATCTTCTGGCGGCGCTGGGATCACAGGTGCTCAGGCTGTGTGTTCAGTTTTTATGTGAATTCTGAGATCAGTTCTGACCTCACCCAGTTTTCATGCTTGAGTAGCAAGTGTTTCTACCCACTGAGCCATTTCCCCAGCTAAGCATGTCCATGTTTTAACTACCGCTCGTCACATGAACTTGGACATGGAGTTTTCTTCCCTTTGTAGCATCATGCTGTTCAAAAATTTCAAATTTGGGGTCTTGGGGTTAAAGATATTCAGTCTACATGACAAGTTCATCAGAATTTGAATTAGCTTTGACTAAAAGTTAATTTCCCTTTGAGGAACCCTTAGAGACGTAAAGAAACTCCCTGCATCTTCCAGCCGGGAGCCCAGACTCTAGCTGCAAGCCTCATGGAACACACGTGTGAAAGGCTGCCACTGAGACCACCATGTCCATGAAGCAGTTGGGGAAAGACCTTGTCAAAGTTCCTTTGCTTCTTGTCCAGGGTGGCGCAGGCTGTGTTGGCCCTCTCCAGGTCCAGCATGAGGTCATCCACTTCCCCCTGAAGCCTCTGCTTGGTTTTCTCCAGGGAGGCACACTTGGAGTTGGAAGCCTCAGTGTTCTCCTCTGCCTCCTGGAGCCTCTGGGCCAGCTTTTTCCTAGGAGAACCATATGCCGTTCTGTCATCAGAGCAGGATATTTCAGCAAGTGACTGTCAGGTTGAAGGGAATGGACAGTGTGGAAGAGGCTGATTGAGCTCTGACACGGGAGTGTGGGGACCCTGTGCGGTTACGCGATAATCGTGTCCCATAAGTCTATGACAGAAGTGAAAAACTCCCATCACCTAGCACCACAGCAACCATTGTAGCACTTCTGTACGATATATTTTATTCTTTTTTTCTTAGTCTTAGTCTTACTCTTATTCGTGGGCTGTTGGAATAGGCAAGGCTACTGTGCTGGTCACCGGAAAACCCAGCAAGGGTGCATTGTATAGGAACAGACTGCTTCCTAGTGCTTACTGCTTCGTGCTGGCAGTAGACCGCTGGGCCACTGGCTTCTGCATTTACCGTGCTACCCTTTTTGTTCTACTTATGAAAGAGAAGATTACTATAAAGTGCTGTGTTCTGTTTGGCCAGTAGCACTTACACAAGTCTGGAATACTGAGTCTCTTGACTGCATCAAGAGGAGAGTGAGGGGCACTCTCTGGAAGCTTAAGAAACTACAAAGGAGAGAGAGAGTCTCGGGAGTGAGGGGAGGGGCACTGCTTTCCTGAGCCTTTTCTAGGGTCTTTTCTCCTATGGAACCGTACTTGGCCTCCTCCAGCTCCTCCGTGCGCTGGATGGCATCTGTCTCATATTTGGTCCTCCACTGGGCCACCTCGCTGTTGGCCTTGGACAGCGCTCTCTGCAGCTCGGCTTTGCCTTCCTGCTCCTCCTCATACTGTTCCCGCAGCAGGTCACAGTCATGGCGGGAGGACTGCAGGGCGTGGGCCAGCGCATTCTTGGCCTGAAGAGTACAATGATAACAGTTGCAAATCCTCTTCCCAGTAAGGGTATGTTCATTTAAATAGCTGTACCCAGTTTGAATCATTTCTGTGTTGATTCACTAATCTTGTCATATTAGCATACCTAATCTTTGTTTTTTTATATTTTTTTTTAAAAGTTTTTTTTTCATAATTATATTTACTTTTAAAAGAAAATACTACACCATAGTAAAGAAAAAGTTATTACTCTTTAGCCAGCTGTGGTAGCACAAATCTATAATCCCAGTATGTAGAAGACTGAGACAGGAGGATAGTGAATTCAAGGGCAGTCTGGACCACATGGTGAGTTCTAGGGCATCCTGAGCTACATGGCACAGTCCTCCCTTAATGTCCACCCAAGTGGCCACAGGAAACGTTAGAAGTGTATATGACACACGTAAAGCGGCACCCTCAGCGTCTCTACACAGTCCGCGTGGTGTGGCTCTGTGCTGGAGGCCCGCCCTCTGGGTTTTTTAATGAAGTAATGGCAAGTGCCAAAGGGCTGCTGTCCACACTGTGATGCAAGAGTTAAAACAGAATAAAAAAGGAGGACGTCATTTTACCACCTCATGTGATGTGGTGGGATGCCGTGACCAAGAAGCAGCTACAGCATCCTCTGGGGTCTTCAGAGGCCAGCCTCCTGACACTGGGGGCCTCTGGTGAGAGCCGATGCCCAGAGCCTTCTCCTCCCTCATTACACTCTGGACAGGGCAAGTGTTAAGCTCTGGCTGTAATGGTTGCAGAAGTGCATCCTTGACAGAAAAAGTAATAAATGCATGTCTTTGCCTAAGGAAGGGGCCTCACAGCTACAGTGAGAGCCAAGAAAGGCCAGCCGGTCTCTGACTGCCCATGATCCACTCTGCTTGTTCAGTCTCTGGTTCTCACCACTCCTCCTCATGCCCTAGTCCACCAAAAACCTTACCTCAGAACAGAAAGACGAGAGAGAAATCCAGTGCTGCTCTTTGCCAGAAATGAAAGACAAAGAGAATTTCAAAAGATTGCCCTGTAACTCTGACCCAGAGTGCAGCAGTCTCAGCCAGATCAAAGCAGATTCCTTTCTTGCGGAGTTTTGCATGTGTAGATTCTGGTTTTAGTGCCTGAAACGCTAGCATTGGTAGCACTTGCTTTGTGTCCTGCTCTGCTGAGAATTTATGTACTGTCTAGCACTATAGCGGGGGGGTGGGGGGTGGGGAGGAGAATGTGGAAGATCGTTCCTATCAGTTTATAAGATAGACTTGCATTATAAACTATATCAAGATGCTGCCGGTAGCATTATGATGATGTTTGTGTAAGCACCCAAAGGCTCTCCCCCAAGCCATGTAGTCTTTTGGGAGAAAGGGTACTCAAGAACAGATCTTACTGGAGGTGAACCACAAAGAGGCCGGCATTCTAAGCTGCTGGGGTGAATTTTTGCATGAGATGGTCTTAACTAGTGCAGTAATGGGAAGGAGTGCTTTTGAGTGGAGGGGAAGTCTACCAGACCACCCTATGGGAGATGGAGGTATAAAGGAGATGGAGCAGCTTGTTAGGGCTTTCCAGTCCTGAGGAAAGAGACCGAGTCCCAAGGCCCTCTGTTGTTCAGGAACAGGTTGTTATGACAGTGAACAGCAGAGAGATGAAGCATCCTTGATTCAGTACTTGATTCAGAAGACTCCAAGCAGTCTTCCCTCTAAGCAGCTCACCTCCCATTAGCCTCCCTCGAGGGTCACTTTGCTTGGCTGCCCAGGTTTATTTGACAGCTTCCTCAGAGTCCACCTCACCTTGGTTTCTTCCTCCAGTTGCCTCTTAAGCTCCTCTAGCTGCTGGGTGAGGGCCTGCTTGCTTTTGGTCAGCTGTGAAACCAGGGACTCCTTCTCTTCTACTTGGTGGCTCAGCTCCCCTGTCAAACAGACGTGACCCCACTTGAGCATTGCGGACTGCCAAACACCATGTCCCCACTGGGCCCTGGAGGCTTGCCATCCTCACCATTCTGGGTCTGCAGCCTTGCCTTCTGCATGTTCAGATCATGGATTAACTGGGTCTGTTGGTCATCCTTGGCTTTGATTTCATTAAACTGGTCTTCCACAGACCGGCACATTCTTTCCATGTTACTCTGAAAAACAAAAAAGCCAATGGGAATGGGGAAGTGGGTTTCTGGTGTCCAGCACCGCAATGGACTCTTTGATGTCTGGCCTTTTGCTGGACTAAAGAAAACACGGAGCATACAAGGGTTGGCTTTAAGAATCATCCTTTCGGATTTACTTTATTTTTGTGTGCGGTTGCTCTTTGATCAGCAGTAGCATGGAATGTCAGCTTTGGTGATTTTGCGTACAGTGATTAGAACCAGCTTCTCATATGATGCCCCTCAAAGGAACCCTGGGATCACGCTGGAAGGTAAGCAAGTCTATAGGCAGACGGATACTGTTCCCAAGCCCTGCGTTGACGTTGCAGGGTTTCTTTCAACGCCTCAGCAGTCCTTGGGGGTGAGTTATTGAGATGAGAAAGTCACCGCTCAAGCCTTCCATCTGCCTAGTTGTACGAGATTCATCCAAGCCCCTCTGTGCATGTCTCAGACCTCGCTTCTCTTCCCTTTCCATGAAATATGGAATAAAGCAAGCATATGCTTCCCTTCAGACTGGAAAGTGTGAAAGGGCAGAAGAAGCAGGGGTGTTGGATCAAAGATGGTCCTCAAGGAACTCAGGACATATTTGAGGATGATGTGCATGGAAGAACTCCAGCAGCAGGGAGGGAGTGGTCTGAGAGGGAGGACAACTTTCAAAGAGAAAACTCAAAGCATACAACACTTAAAAGAAAAGAAAACGTAAGGTAAATAGAAATGCTGGACTTTAAAGTTGAGAACACAGAGTAAAATAAAGCCATTCCAGAAGCAGGATGCTGTGAGGTGAAACTTTGCCTTTGTTGTGGTGGTACCATGGGGTGGTGGGGCTTTTAGACAGTGGATCCTAGGGAGAGGTAATTAGATCATTTGGGTACCACTCTTTGAAGGGATTGATGCTAGCCTTCTAAGACTATATTAGTTGGCATGAGAATGATCTGCTATAAAGCTGACTGACACCTATGTTCCTCTAACAAATGCTCCTACCACTGTGTTGTCATCTGCTGTGAGGTTCTTCCTTGAGGGCATAGTTACTTTCATAGCATTTACATTATCTGAGGATATCCCAGGCCACTATCTCATATAGGACCAAATGAGCCCTCTGTGACAGCCACTGTGGAGGCTTGGCACTCCTCCCTGACCCACACCATACAGCCTGAGTGTATCCAGGCAAAGAATGAAAGTGTGTGTTGTGCAGGACTGGGCACAGGGAAAGAACGGGTGTAGCAGGGCACACATCTATCCTGGCCTTGTTAGAGACCTACCTATCTGAGGAGGTGTGAGTTGCAGAAGATTTAAATGGGATGGTATGCACGCATTCTGTGCCAGCCTGCTGAGATCCTGAACTATGAATTTGATGTCTATGGAAGCACTAGAACCAAACCACTGCAGATACCAAGGGATGACTATTCCTTTTCTTTTTCCCCTCCCTCTCTTTCTCCTTCCCCTTTCTTTCTTTCTTTCTTTCTTTCTTTCTTTCTTTCTTTCTTTCTTTCTTTCTTTCTTTCTTTCTGTCAAGGTCTCATATAGTCCAGATTGACCTCACCATGTATCTGAGGATGACTTTGCACTGTTTTTGTTTGTTTGTTTGTTTTTGTTTTTTTGAGACAGTCTCACTGTGTAGCCCTGGTTGACCTGGAAATCACAGGGTAGAGCAGGCTGGCCTCTAACTCACAGAGATCCGCCTGCCTCTGCCTCCCGAGTGCTGGAAGTAAAGGCATGGGCCACTGCGCCCCTCAAATGCTGGGATTGCATGTATGCAGCACCATGTCTGACTTGTGCTTTTTCTTTCTCTTAGAAATATTTTATTTTGGTTTATGTATGTGTGTGTAGGGCAGGGCATATGCACCTGAGTATGGAAGCCATCAGAGGCCAGAGCGACTTGATCTCCTGGAGCTGGTCTTACAGGCAACTGTGTGCCACCAGACTTGGGTGCTGGGAACAGCACTCGGGTCCTCTGAAAAAGTGGTACACACTCTCAGCCACTGAGCTACCTCCCTAGCCCTTTGCGCTTTTTCTTCCAGAGCTGCAGGCTACTGCTCCATCTGCCTGCATCCACTTGCATGCTAATGTCACATCAGCTGTGCCTCCAGGGAGAAACACTGTGGGGTGAGAAGGTGGCAAAGAGAAAACCATGCCCACAAAACTCAAGTGTTAGCCCAGCCATAGATTTAGTTCTTGGAGCCATCAGATGGGCTGGAAGAGTCAGGAAGGGTATCATAACCTTGATTGGAGGCAGATTGTTCAACTAAGTTAGAAGAACTTTGCTCTGTCTGTCTGTGTTTTCCCCAAATGTATAAACTGAAACTAAGTCTTCATATATTGAGAGGTAGGACCTCTGGGTAATTAGATCATGAGGACTTCATCTTTATAGGGAGTGAAGGTCTTTATTAAAGAGGTGAGAAGATGGGTGTGTTGTATAGGCCTTTAATCCCAGAGTTTTGGAGCCACAGGCAGGCAAAGCTCTGTGAGTTTGAGGCTAGCCTGGTCCACATAGGGTTCCAGGCCAGCCAGGGCTGCATGGTGAGAACCTGCCTCAAAAATAAATAGATAGATAGATAGATAGATAGATAGATAGATAGATAGATAGATAGATGAGAGAGAAAAAAAACAAATAGGTGAGAGCGAGCTTCATGTTCCTTCTGACACTGGAAGATAGAAAACATAGAGAAAGCCCTGGCCACAGACTGAGCCTATTGGTCCCTTAATCTCAGACGTCCCAGCTTCCAAACTGTAAGCAACACTTCTGTTGTTTATAACATGGCTTAGTCTAAGGTACTTTGCTGTAGTAGCTTCAGCTGAATAGGACCTGTGACTTGAGTAAATTTGAAGAGTCAGGAAAATTGGGAGTGGGAAGATGGCAACAATTCAGAACCCACAATGAGTCTGGGGCATCAAACTCCGCCTGCTCACGGGGAGCAGACATGGCTGCCACCATCAGGTGGTCAGGCAGATACCTTTGACTTGGAGACTGTCTCAATGTTACTGGCCATGTCATCGATCTCCATCTTGAGCTCACTCTTCTCCTTCTCCAGCTTCTGCTTGACTCGCTGCAGGTTGTCAATCTGTTCCCCGAGCTCGGCCACGGTGTCTGCATGCTTCTTCCTCAGGGTGGCTGCTGTGGCCTCATGCTGCAGGGTGGCCTCCTCCAGGTCCCTGCGCAGTTTCTGGAACTCAGCCTCTCTCTTCTTGTTCATCTCGATCTGGGCCGAAGTGGCCCCACTGGCTTCTTCTAGCCTCTCGCTGATCTCCTCCAGTTCTCTGGCCAGGTCTGAACGCTGCTTCTCAATTTTGGCTCTGACTGTGTGCTCTGCTTCAATTTCTTCCTCCAGCTCTTCTGTGCGGGCCTGAAAGGGGGAACATAAATAGAAAGGTTGTTGGGGCAGAGAACAGACCATTCCAGGAGCAATGAGGTGCTTAGGGAATGGGGGAAAACAGCACAAAGCTGAGAATTTGTTATGACTTAGCAGGGCAATGGCACTTGTTTGGAAACGGCCTAAGTGTCTCCCAGAAGGGGAATGATCAACCAGAAGATCTTTCATCAGGCCAAGCAGCAGTTCAATGCTCCAGCAAGTCCCTGTGGAGAGCCCTGCAGAACATGCCAGTGTGTGAAAAGAGTAAGTTGCATTCTGAGCTTAGGATGGAAAGATTCACGCTGAAAACATGATGAAATGTGAATGGGTTTTTGCATATATACTGTATCTTCTCTCCGGGTCTTAATATATACGTAAACACATAACAGGAAGATCCGGAAAGAGCCATAACAACCTGAACCTGGCAGTTTTTTTCACAGAAAACCGGGAAGCCCTAGGCTTAGGGAAAGTGGTCAGTGCATCTTTATCAGCAACAATTAGCCACCTAGGTTCCATTCTGGTCCTTTTCAAGGACGTATACATATGTTTACATGCCACTTAGAAAACTTGAAATATTTATTTTAAAGAGCATAGAAAAGGACCCACCATGCAGTATGCAGCTGAAGCAGGGAGTAAAAGAATAAAAAGGAAAAAGAAAGACCGGCATATGATGGCACAAGGGACTTGGGGAGGGGCATTCATGAAGAAGGGGGAGGGAGGGTGGGATCAGGAGGGGAGGAGGGAAGGGGCTTATGGGGGGATACAAAGTGAATAAAGTGTAATTAATAAAAAAATAAATTAAAAATGAAAAGAAAAGGAAAACCAGGAAAGAGAAAGCTGGGTGCTTGCAGGCAGCCTCTGTGGCCAGGAGGGGCCTGACGCCTCCACCTGCAATTCTTTAATCTTCTTTTGCAGCTGCAGACTGAGGACTTGCTCGTCGTCGATTCTGGTTTGTAACTGACTCATCTCAAACTCCTTTCTGCAAGCAGATCAAACAGATAACGCTGCATGAAGCAAAGGCCTTCTAAGGGAGGCACGCTTGGCTGTCAGGCTCATGGGCAGGGGATAGAACATGACTCATCTACTTCTTGAGTTTCTCTTCTATCTGTTGCTTGTCGTTCTCTAGATCCATGATGGATTCCTGGCACATTTTCAAGTCTCCTTCCAGCTTCCTCTTCACTCGCTCCAGGTCAGCCCTCAGCTTCCTCTCCTGCTCCAGGCTGCCCTCCAGCTGGGAAGACACAGGTGACGAGGCTGAGGAAGCAGGTTTACCGGGCAGCAGCCAGCACAGCCTCACCCATGCCTGGTGGCCACCAGCCCCAGGAAAAGAAGGAAGCCAGCCTTCCATCTTCCACTTCTTAGTTCTGCATCTCAGAGGGTGAACACGGTGGGGGCCTCCTGGTTCCTCTTTCCAGATCATTCTCTCTCCGCCAGTCCCAGGCCACTATCTCATATAGGAACAAATGAGCCCTCTGTGACAGCCACTGTGGAGGCTTGGCACTCCTCCCCGACCCACACCATACAGCCTGAGTGTAGCCAGGCAAGGAATGAAAGTGTGTGTTGTGCAGGACTGGGCACAGGGAAAGAACGGGTGTAGCAGGGCACACATCTATCCTGGCCTTGTTAGAGACCTACCATAGGTCTAACCAAACAGGGAGTAAAACCAGCCAACTTGAAACCTGTTCCTTAGATGTATGCAGTAATCCATCACGAAGGAGATAAAGGTTCATTTTCCTGGCCATAAATAGAATTTTTTTTTCCTTGTTTTTGAGGTGTTGCAGGCAGAAGTTGGGGCCTCATGCATGCTGTACCACTGAGCTGCACCCTTGCCTGGAATGAGGCTTTCGACACTGGAAAATAACTGGAGGTTTCGGAACCCCAAACTGCCTGTAGGCACTAGCTGCTAATGCCAGCAGCAGCTTATGCTTTACTGAAAATGTTATGGGTTGAACACTTTCTGTAGACGTCCTCTCAAGTCTAGCGATTTATATGTATTCCCCAATTCCTAAGTGGGAACTGAAGCCTCCCTAGGTCACATGGCCTGCTTGCCACCTCAGATGTGTGTGTTTGGGGTCAGGGCTCTGACGCAGGAGTCAGAGCACCCTAGACTGGTTCCTACTCAGCCCCTTCTTTGCAAAGCACGGGGGTCATGGGGTCTCACGTCATCCGTCTGCTGTTCCAGCTTGACGTTGATCTTGATAAGACCGTTGACTTTATCTTCTTCAACCTGAAGGTCATCCAGGGTCTGCTGATGGGCTTCCTGCAGAGATTTCTTTTCCTTCGTCAGTTTGGAAATATTTTCTTCAAGTGCTGTCATTTCCTCAGCGAGATTCTTCACCTAGGAGAAAATCAGTAACCATTTAAGACTGAAACAATTCACCCAGCAGCAAACAGCAGCAACAGTCATGGCTGTCTTTCCCCTTCCCCCACCCTCTTGTCTCTAGGTGTCTCTAGCTCTAGGGCATTCTGGGATAAGTAACTTCTCAGTTCTTCGGGTTCTATTTTTTAATTGTCTATTATTTTAATTTTGCTCCATCTTAATTTTGAGAAAGGTCTTTGTGTGGTTCCCAGGCTGGCTCCTAGGCTTAAGAGATCTTCTGGTTTAAAAAAGGCATGTGTCACTGTAACAGCCAGCCTGTCTCATGTGGCCTGAAGCGACATTAGATTTGATACACAGCTAGGGATGGCCTTGAACTTCCAGCCTTCCTGACTCTACCTTCGATATGCCGAGATGCAGGCATGAGCCACCAAGTTCAGCTCAGTCAAACTGAGGGCTTCCTCAGTCTAGGCAAACACTCAGCCAACTGGGCCATGGCCCAGCCTTTGCACATTTAGTCTTCCTCCGTGGTCCCAGGTTCTTCAGTTAGGACTCTTCCTTTCAGAGAGCATTGCACTAGGAAGGACACTATTAAAATGCAAATGCACTAGGTGTGAAGGACAATGCATCAATCTGTGTTTATTTGTTGTATCTCCAAACATTTACTAGGAGGGCAGACTAGGAGGGTTCAGAATGAAGCAGGAAGGGGAGGGAGAGGCCTGGGGTGTGAGGCCAGGAGATCCAGTGCTGGCAGGAAGGGACCTGGGGGACACCATTCATGGAGCCTTCAGGTATTAAACAGAAACTTCCTTGAACGGCACTTAGCCAGATGAGAGCTTGCGGATTCCCACCTGTGACCTGAATCCAACCATAGATATGTTTAATTCATTGTTTGTTGTTGAAATGCTATCAACATGGGAAAGATGGGAGTCTACATAAAATCCGAATTCTTTGGCCTCTCATGAAAGTCCAAATCTCTAGCCCTGTCGGTTTCACCTTCCCGCTACTTGCTGGGAATGTCACGGCTGCCACCATGAGAATGGGCAGCCTGTGGACAGCATTTGCCACAGTCTCCACTCTCCCTATTCTCTGTCTCCATCAGTCACTATTGTCCACCCATCACAGACTCTGAGTGCCCACTGCCATGGTCCTCCCACACCCAGCGGACCTCATCCTTTGTCTCCCCTCCTGAGTAGCCTGCATTGAGTCACGCCTGTGTGCGAATGTTACCACACCCTCAGTTCGCTTACTCACACTGCCCCCACTGAGCAAGGGTGCTCCCTGTTCACATGTTTGCTTGCTGATTCACCAGGCCTGTGCTGTGCTCTCCGTGACTCCACCACTCTCTGCCTCTCCATCCCATGACGTGGTCCCCAGTCCTGTCCCAAGCAAAGCTGCTGCAAGCGCCCCTATATATGCAAGCACTGGTGGGGGACTTCCTTGGTCTGTACCAGTACAAAATCGTGGGCTCATGGGGTACATAAATTCTTTTCTCCTTCCTTCCTTCCTTCCTTCCTTCCTTCCTTCCTTCCTTCCTTCCTTCCTTTCCCTTCCCTTGCTTCCCTCTCTTCCTTTCCTTTTTTCCTTTCTTCCTTTGCTTCCCTTCCTTCCTTCCTCCCTTCCTCCCTCCCTTACTTCCTTTTAATACAAGGTCCTTATGTAGCTCTAGCTCTCCTGGAACTTGTTATGTAGACCAGGCTGGCCCCAGACTCAGACAGATCTTCCTGTCTCTGCCTTCCAAGGTGTGTACCACTATTCCTGGACAATTTTGTGTGTGTGTGGGCCTTTTGTCTGCATGTATGTCTCTATGTGTTTGCAGTGCCCATAGAGTCCAGAAGAGGCCATCTAATCTGAGATGAGAGTTACAGACTGTTGGTAAACCACTTTTGGAAGAGTGGCCAGTGCTGAGCTATCTCTCCAGCCACCAGCTTCTTAGCTGGACTAAGTAGTGCTCTCTCTCCTTCCCTCCAATGATGCATGAGGGTCCCTGTATCCCACTTTTGTCCAGCCCTTGTTGCTATCCAGTGTTGTGGCTCTCTCATCACCTGCCTGACTCTGCCGACATTTCTGTTGCTTTCCCTGACCTCTGTGCATGAGAGACAAAGACGAGCATGGCCCAGTCCTTGCTCTCAAAGAAATGAGCTTGTTAGCGACACTCCCAGGAGGGGTTGAGGAAAGCTTATGGAGTGGGGGTCAAGGAGGAGGGACCAAACCTGCCAACAGCTTGTTCTGTACACTGAGCTGGCCCCAGTTCCTGCCTCCCACCTCTAGTGAGTGCGGATTGGCAGCGAGCCTATGAGGAGCCTTCCGGCCACCCACCTTGTTCTCTGTGGCATGCTTTTCCTTCTCAACCTTAGTCAGGGTCAACTCCAGGTCGTCGATGTCTCTCTTGAGAGAAGAGCATTTGTCTTCCAGGTTCCTCTTCTTGGCGACCAGTTCGGAATTTGTCTCCTCCTCCTCCTCCAGCCTCTCCGTCAGCTCCTTGACTTTTGCCTCTAGCTGGATCTTGCTTTTGATGAGCCCCTCGCACCGCTCCTCAGCATCCATCAGATTTTCTGTTTCCTGAAAGAGCCGGTCACTGTAAGCTCTGGTCAGTTACTTTGTAAACCCTGGGAAGAAAGAGCCTGGCCCTCTAAAAGCCTGCACACCTGAGCAGAGCTAAGGAGTGGATCGGGCGCACAAGCACACAGGCATTTACACATATGTCACTTATATGCTCTCCTAACCACTGAGGACATCGTTACCTGACAGCCAATCACTCAAAGTAACTGCACATGAAATCATTCAATGGCGTTACAGGTTCACCCTCTAATGCTGGATGAACTCAGGCACCTAAGAATTTCATGCTTGAGCCAGTCAAAAGCCCATGTGATCCATGTACTCTGTGCAGTGGGTAGCACAGTGCGAAGCAGATTAATGTCTTCACAGCTCAACTACCTGTTAACTATCACCAGAAGGGGCTGTCCACACACCCTTAGCTGTGATTCTTCCAGCAACAGAACTGGAGATGAAGAACACACAGCAGTAAGTGACTGGGTAAGTCCACGTCCCAGAAAACTGTAGCCAGTTTTGTGGATGGGACCGAGATCGGCTAATTCCCTTCTTAAGCCAAGCCCGCTGCCAGCTTCCTGTTGCAGGGGATTTGAAGCACTGGACACCCGGTGCAGGAAACGGATGGACCGAGACCAGGAAGAATCCATGCTAGCGCTCACTGAACCTCTGCACACCTAAGCATCCGCTGGCCCTTGACATGTGTCAAACCCTCCAAGTCCCTGACAGCCATCCACCGCGAGCACGATGTGAGAAAATGAAGGCGGGAAGAGGAGACCGAGCTGCGCTGAGGTCACAGGCTGACAGGTAGGGAATCTGGGTGCCGAACCCAGCTGGTTGTGGGACTCCTGTCCTCTGAGCCTGGAGGGAGGTGCTCCCATGGAGAGCACGCTATGCCCGGGGCAAGTGTGAGAGAGAGCACATGACCCTGCACAAAAGAGGAGATGCAGAGAAAGTCTCTGAGGCTTGCTAAGAGACAAACTCTAAGTGCCTTGGAAAGGAGACAACTACGCTACCAGGGTATTGTGGCCTGCAGATGTGGCTCCATTTCACCCCATTTCTCCGGTTAAAAAAGAGAGAGAGAGAATTCTCTAAAACACATTTCAGAGAATAATCATATTATTGAAAATCATATGTGGAAAGTGACTTTCTGTCTTTGGTTGGGTTATTTAGCTCTAATGATTTATTTTTAGTGATACATCTTCTTATAAAAACGTGTGCATTTAAACATTTAAACATTTAGTTTATGTGCCATGTATTGCCTGCATGCATGTGTGTGTGCCGCGTGTGTGCTGGTACCTGAGGAGTCAGAAGGAATTGGCGCTCCTAGACCTGGGGGTCACAGGTTGCCGTCCACCATGTGGGTGCTGGTGACCAATCCAAAGTCTCTGCTAGAACAAGTGTTCTTATTCACCGAGCCATCTCGCTGGCCCCAAGATGTGCGCCTGTGACACTTTTTGTATTGTTTTGTTGAGTATTTGCTAGGCATCTTAGAACTCACTATGTAGTCTAGGCTAGCCTTGAACTCATGGCAATCCTCCTGACTTAGACTTATGAGTAGGAATGAGCTTTATCATATTCGGGTCTGACAAATGTTTAGTATAATGCTGTACACTTATCTTTCATATGCACAGCAAAATATGTAAAAATATCTGCTGTGGAAGACAGAGAAAAGACCAGAGAGAGCATAATAAATTCACTCTCCTGACATTTGGGGAGGGGGGAGAGGGGAAGAAAGCCAAGGCCAGCCAAGCTTCGGACTGGGTAGTGCTGCAATGCTCAATGTGACCACTAGGTGGCATCACTGCCTCTTAAATAGACAGCTCCTGCCCCCTGCCCCCTTCACTGTCCTGGGAATCCGTGTTTTGCACTCCCAGGTAGACACTTACCGACTGGACTTGCAACTGGAGGTCATTTTTTTCCTGCAGCAGGGAGACCATTTTCTCCTCCAACTCCTTCCGGCGAGCCTCAGATCTAGCCAGCTCTTCCTTGGCTCGTTCAAAGTCCTCCTTCATGGTGGCCATCTCCTTCTCAGCCTCCGCGCTCTTCAGCAGGGGCTTGATCTTGAAGAAGAGGTTCATCCAGGGCCAGTGCTTGACGTTCATGAAGGAGCGCACATTGTATTGGATGCAGAAGATGGACTCCCTGTGCACCCACAGGACTCGGGTTAATTACCTAGGGTACTCGGCAGCTCGCTGTTTTCCGCTTGAACACCCCCCCCCCACCTCCCGAAAAGGTCTCCGAATCGTCATCCTTCCCAGCCAGGTAGAAGGGGAGGAACCTAAGCTTGGCTGACCCTGTGGGTCCAGAGTCTGTGGATCAGGGCCACTGGACACAAAGACCAGGAAGAAGGAAGGCGGGCGAGAGGTTCACTTGGGAGTGATAGCCAGCTGCTGAGTAGGAAGGGTGGGAAGGAGAGGTGAGACTGCTTTACCTCCTCTCCATCATTTTCTTGAACTCCACCCTCATCAGGTAGCCCCTGCACACGGCCTGCGTGCGTGTCATCAGGGTCACCAGCTTCTCGTCTCTCATCTCTTCCAGAAGCCCCAGGAGCCCAGCTTTGAAAAATACCTGCGTCAAAAGAGAGGCAAGACCCTGCTTCGTCCTCAGCAGGTGCCTGGTCAGCCTCAGGATGGAGCCTGTCTCTTTCCATCCTTGGCACCGGAAGTGCCTCCAGGCCTCACTTTCCAGGGGCTTTGGGCTCTGAATTTGCACCTGTTGGGCTACTGGTAAGACAGTGTGCTCTGAAATCGCTTCCAGGTCCGTCAGCCGCAGACCTGGACTGGTTCTGCAGAGCTCGTGTAGAAGCAATCAAGACGAACACGGAAAGTAACCACAGGGCAAAATTGTGCCCAGAATAGGAGGGAGCCACAGACTCATCTGCCTCTCACATCTTAGGCTCTCCATCTCACCCTCAGACCCATTTCCCCAGTGCCCCAAGGAGGCACACACTCTGGACCAGCTGGGAGCCCAGCCTCTTCTTCTTCAGAAGCTTCAGGGTCAGGCTCTGATAGAAACTAGCCAATGGAATTCAGTAGTTTGCATCTGATTCATCTAGCCAAGGGACCTTGAGTATTTACCAGGCCCTCGGCCTCCTGGCTCCTCCATTTCTTCTGCTTTCCCCAGAACTCAATGAATCAGGCACTTATTGAGACTCCTTATCAACTCCTGCATTAGTTATTGTGAGAGTCGGTGACATTCGTCCGGGTGGCTGTGCACAGGGCACACACATGCCACATGGTGACTGCAAGGACTTCTGTCGGTTACAGTTACCTTTCTCAAGTCATCACTCACCCTGGGGCTATGTGCTTCCCCTTTGGAAGTCTCTCCCTGCCCCTCTCTAGGACACCAGGGTTCCCCTACTTGCTGTCCCGTTTTCTAACTTAAGCTTCTTTCCTCTTAAAGACCAGTACAAAGCCAGAGTCCCCAGCCACAGTCCCGGGACTCCTCTGCTTGGGCTGCAAGACAAGGCTGGTCGTGTTGACTGGAAGAAGAAAGACCCTTCCCCCTGACCAGCAGACAAGCTGCCAGGGTTGCAGGCGTTTCCAGGCCCACCTGTTCTCACCTTGGTGTGGCCAAACCGGAACTGCTCTCGGTCCACGTCAATGGAGTTCAGGAGCTTCTCAGAGGCGTTCTTGCTGTCGATGAACTGCCCTTCGGGGATGGCACTGGCATTCAGGATCCGATACCTGAGGAGAAGAAATGATGCTTTTGGCCTCTCAGGATGGTGTTGTATCTGAGACCAGGCCTTCTAGAACCCTCTGCTGCAGTCTTAAGAAGGTGAGTACTGTTCTGCCAGCCTGGGAGAGGGAGAAGCCCAGGGGTGGGCTCCAGGATGTGATGGAGGGAGAGAGGCATGAAGGAAGGCTGAGCACACATCTCAGAAAGCCCGCCTTCAGAGGAAGTGGCCCTTATCTGACCTGGAAGAGCTTTGAATTTAACTGTGGCTTGGATATCCCGGACCTCCCATCTCTCAAGCAGTCTGGACTTCAGGAAGGACAGAGGTATTCAGTGGGTTTCAACTGGAATATTTGACTCCTAGCGAGCACCTGGCAATGTCTGGTACTTTTGATGGTCACAGCACAAGAATGTGGTGAGTGGGTTGCTGCCGGCATCTTTGGATAGAGGCTAGGGATGCTGCTAGGATCCTCTAATGTACAAGAGCACCACCATAGAAAGGATCATTTAGTCCCAGCTGTCCATAGGACCTACGATGAGACATTGTTCTTTAAAGAGACGAGTCACTTAGGGCCATCCCAAGACTCACTATGGAGATGGGGTTGTCCTGCTGTCAAAATGAAATCTACAGGACCCTAAGAAACATGTTAGCTTCCCAAACACCCAAGGCTGGGCAGACTGTGCGTATGCAGTCTGTCCCTCAGGGAGATAGGTTCATGGAAGAGGTGACCTACCGCTGTTTGAAGTCAGCGTAGAGGATTCGGCTGGGGAACCCTTTCCTGCAGATCCGGATGCCCTCCAGGACCCCGTTACAGCGCAATTGGTGCATGACCAAGTAGTGGTCCATCACACCTGGGAGGGGGGGAGGGGTTGATGGTTCTTCACTGTTTGTCTTAGCACACATAAACACACGCGAGAGCACTAAGTGGGAGGTGGGTAGGAGAGGAGGTGATGCCGGCTTGCATAACAAGCCCCACAGAAGAAGTCTCTCCAGTCTCCCAACACACCATGGCCACAGAAATAAGAGATTTATGCTGCCAGAAGCCCCGCTTCTAACTAGGCTCCCAGGAAAGGCAGGGTGTGTGGAAAGGCCCCGGGGCTTCTCACTAGACAACCGGAAGAGTCTTTGCCTCTCTGCTCAGGGGCGAAGGTGTTTAATGTGCAGAGCCTGTGGAGCCAGGCGAGACACAGGATCGAGGGGAAGCAAAGCATGGCTGGAGGCTGAGCGCAGAGGGCTGGTGGCCATCAGCTCAGCACCCACCTCAGGGAGCAGGGGGTCAGGGCCAGAGGGACGAGAGAGGCCTATGGCCGAGATGTCATGGCCACCCTTGGCCACCAGCCTGGCCAGAGGGTTAGAGGAGAGATCCTGTGGCTGTGGTGGTTTCTTACTGTAAGCTCTCTAGTTGCTGGGGGCAGGGCGGGGTGGGGTAGGGGAGGGCTGTACAGATAAATGCTGGCTTCGACTTCACCTTATGAAAATTTCTAGAACGCCTACAGCTTTTCTGCCTGCTCTAAGGAGAGATCGTTGTAACAATTTTCACGGCTTCGCCAGAACTGTAGCCACCACTAGAGCAGTAATCCCATCTGTCTGGGACCTTCCACACTTGCGTTCATCAACAGCTAGGACTCAGCTGCCACTCTGTGCATCTGGTGGCCGCAACACGAGACAGTGCATGCAAAGAACACACCTGTGGCTGCCCAAAGGGCCCCCCGGATGGGAATTCCCTCCAGAAAGACTGATTAAGACCGAGGAGGAGACATAGCTATCAGAATTCCAGAAGGATTTGTCCAGTCCGGTTTCCCCTCCCTGTTCCCTTCCCATTTTGGTTCCTTTTCTTTTTGATGGTAATGGCTTCATTTTACTGATATTTTGAATAGAAAATCCATTTAAGCAGCTCTTAAGATTCTCGAGATGCAAGGTAATGTTAAAATTTCTCTTCCAGCTTTATAAAAAAGAATGAATTACTCTTTTTTGGAAACTTGCCAACATTTCTACTTCTTGGTTATATTACAGAAAATTTTAAATATATAAGTAAACTTTCTTATTTCTTTAATAATGTATTGGTGTTCATTTCTCTTGATTTTATTCCATGCATGACTTTGGGTTATAATTTTCACATCTCTTCTTAATGTCCACTGATTTTTAATTTTAACAGATACATAAAACATCATGATTATGGATATTAATGAGACAGATTATGTTCCAGTACATGAACGTGATTCCTACTAGTTCAAATCCCAACTGTGCTATTTACCAACTGCATGAAAGGGAACCGTCTCTTCCTTGAAAAATGAAAAACTAAGAACATGATGCTCCCAGGTATGAGCTGAAGAGAAAATTTAATTGCAGATATGTGGGAGAGCATAGACACAGACTTCTGGAATGGTCCAGACTGAACCTGGCCATGGGCTGGAAGTAGTGAGAGAAGGAGAGAAGAGAGAGTATACAAAAGAGAGTGCCTGGAAACTCAGAGACCAAATGGCCAAGAGAGCAAGAGGACATGTAGCCAAACGGTGGGGTTACAGGGGAGTGGGAGGAAGGGAAGTGAGGTTCAGGGCTTTCAGATGTTGAGAGTAGGGATGGAGTGCTCAGAGGAGCCTGAACCGTGGTAGAATTCAGGGCTCCCTGGCAGGCAGGGATCCGCTTTGATACACTAGATAGACACCTCAGGCACAGGTAAATGGAAGAGCCATAGGTCCAGTCCCTTTTGCCAGAGATAAGGAAAATTACTCCTTTTAGCAAGTAGAGACTATCTTCTTAAAAGCCAGGGCTTTTGTCTAAATGCTGGACTTTGGGAAAAGGAATTTCTTGGGACTTAACATGTCTTGACTTCTTTGTTTGCAAAATATAGAAAACAGTAACTTCTGTTTCTGAGGTGTAGGATTGAGTTGAAGTAACAGGTTTAAAACAGCCCCTAGCATGTGGAAAGGAGCCGTGGACATGTGTTATTGCTGTGGCCTGAAGCAACCAGACAAGGTCAAGGCTATAATTCCATGAGAGTCAAGGGCAGGGAGCAAGGCAGAATTCTAGAGCAGTCAAGCCTCTACAGCTGGAGAAAAATCTAGTGATCACCATTTGATGATGGCCAAGAAGTGCACCCGTTGGGGTGGAGACAGAGGCCTTTTCTAGAATGCCACAGGAGAATCTATGGTGTGACAGGAAGCTGGGGGAGCCTTTGCAAGACAGGGACAGAGCTGAGGCTAGACTCTCACTCTTCCTGGGTCCCTCTCACTGAAGCAGACTAGGAATCCTGAGTTGAGCTTTGTCAGGAGTTATGCTGTCTTTGCTCCCAGCCCTGTGGAGGTGTTCTCTACATGAGCAGTTCTCTGTTGCCTCTGAATTACTATGTTGAACTTGGTTTTTCTTTCTTTCCTTTTGGTTTTTGAGACAGAGTCTTGCCATGCTGCTTAGGCTGACATCAGACTCACAACCTTTCCCTTGCCTCAGGGACCCTGGGATTAGCAGTGTGCATCTGTTTTGACCTTCATGTGGTTCCCTGAGCCATCGCATTCTCTCCTCTCTTCAGCCCATCGTTAGGATTTTGCACACATTTCAGTGAGCCCTGGTCTCTTCGAATAACAGCTAGCCCGCAGCGTTACTCACCAGGAGTCTTGGTTTCATTGGGAATCAGGCATCGCACAAAGTGAGGATGGGTGCTCCTTAAATTGGTCATCAATTTGTTTAAATTTTCCTGGGACACAGATCAAGGTGAGCACATTTCTCTTAGCGCATGACATTTCATCGGGCGGAGAGGCTAGCGAACGAGGGAGATACGGAAATGTAAAGCACATACCCTGAACACCGCCGACACGGTCTGGAAGGAGGAGCCCTTCTTCTTGCCGCCCTTCTTGCCTCCTGCTGAGTCACCTACACAAGGACACAGCCGGCTGGGGTCAGGTGTCAACACAGGGGGCTAGGGCGGGGTCTGTACAGCCCTCTTCTGAGCCCGGCAACGGGAACGTCGGCTGCACTGGCCCACGTCCTGTTGGGTTGTTCTCAGCACACACCTGAGCCGCCCAGATGTGGGGGCATCAGCTTTATGGATGGGCTAAACCTTACCACGGGGCCTGGGGTGGGAAGTCGTGAGACTTAGCATAATGCACATTCTTGGTGTGAAGGGACAGTCCTATCCTCGGGGAATGTGACGTTCAGCCAAATGGGTTGAGACATCCTTCTCCAAGACTGGAATCTCTCTCGTGTATTTACCCCTTTTATTATTAGGTTTTTTGTTTGTTTGTTTGTTTTTTGAGATTGGGTCTTGCCGTGTAGGCCAGGCTGGCCTTGATCTTGCAGCAATCCTTTTGCCTCAACTACACCAGTGCTGGGATAATAGGAATGGGCCTTGGTAACCTGGAATCTTCCTTTGTGAGGAAGAAAATGAAATTAACAAAACTATATATATATATTTTTTTTTCAAGGATATTCTATAGTCTTTTATTTTCTGGGAATAAAAAAAACTTAATTTCTTGTCTCAGTTTGAAGTTGGTGATGTTTGGTCTAGGTTTTCTGAATGGCTCTCTTTCATGTTTAACCTCTGAAACTTAATCATTGTTCAGCTAGAGGTAAAATATTCTCTCTTTTCCTCATCCTCCTGTCACTTGGCTCCCTCTGTACCTAAGGGCTAGCAGGAACATCCTTGGGTCAGAGAGGGAAGGCCAGAAAGCCTTTTCTCAGATCCATATCCATTTACAGGTCGTTCTAATCATGTCTTGACATTTTCCCTAAGTGAGGCTATCTTACAAAACAGTTAGAGGTACCCTCGTTAAACCCAAAGAAAATCATTTCATCATTCAAGTTTAAGTTATGCTCATTTATTATAATTCTCTTTTCAAAGTATAACTAGACATTAACTTTTAAAAATTATGTAATTATCTACCAAATTATTATCTTGCATGGGTTTTAAAGCAAAGAAATTTATTAATAATGCATGCATTTGAATGGTCAATATTTTAGATTATATCTTGGTAATTGTTTAATGTGGCACACCTATTAATATAGAGAATGTAAATGGACTAAGAGCTTTGGAAATTTGTGCTGTGTAGCTATGTTGGGAACAACTTCTGCCGTTTCTCAGACAAACAGACATAGACACTGGCTGAGGCAGCACACTCCTGAGTCCCAGCACTTAGGAATTTGAAGCAGGAGGATTGCAAGTTTGGGGCATTTAGGGCTAAATCTTGAATTCTAGGATAGCCTGAGCTTCAAAATGAGACCCTGTTTCAAGCAAACAAGCAAGGTTATTGCCTAGCTATGGCAACGGCTGGAAAAGACACCATGTGACCCTGCATTTTTATTCCTACGTGTATTCTGATGGTGCTGACAACTGAAAAGCACATAAAAAACTGAATACACATATTCATCGAAGTCCTAGTCACAGTAGCCAGAAAGTGGAGAGGACCCAAATACCCAGACTGGTGAAGGGAAAGACAAAGTGAAGACTACCTGTGCAGTGAGGTATTATTGCCTCTAGAAAGGAACCAACAACTGACACTTGCTACAGTGTGCACAAACCCTGAAAATACCAAGCCCGAGTGAAAGGCCCTATCACGTCTGATTCCATTTCTAAGTAATTTCCAGAAAAGGCCAAGTGTAAGGTCAAGCCAGCCTCAGCTATACAGGAGTTCAAGTCCATAACCACACTGGTCCTTATAGTAAAGTTTGTTATATTATATTAAAGTCTTATTATCCCTAAGTGAGGTCACAGATGCCCTTGCCAGCTTTGAGAAAATAAGAGACAGAAGGTAGAGTAGCGATTCCCAGGCTCTGCGGACAGGAATGGTGACAGACTGCTCATGGATTACAGGGTGATAAGACATTTTTAAATTAGATACTAGTGATGATTGCCCTACATTAAAACATACTTTAAAAAAAATCACTGAACTTTTTAAGTACTAATTTTATTATCTTTCAATTACATCTTAATTTCTTGTTTTCTATTTTTTGTTTGTTTGTTTCTTTTACTTTGTTTTCTCTTGTTTTGAGACAAGGTTTCTCTGTGTAGCCTTGGCTATTCTCTACTCGGTTTATAGACCAGGCTGGCCTCGAACTCACAGAGATCTGCCTGCCTCTGCCTCCCTGAGTGCTGGGATTGCAGGTATGTGCCACTGCCCCCTGCACATCATAAAATTCGAAACCATTAAATGATAAAGTATTGACTACCTTGTGCACTTAGGATCCAATTTACCCTCATGGAAGCCAGTGTTTTAAGGGGGACATTGGGAGTAGGAGGAAGAAAAATAGATGTGAGAGCCTGAAGCCCATAGTGGACCGGCTGATCTATGGGCAGCTTTAGAGTGTTGCACAGAGCAACCCATGAGGGAAAAAGAGTCTCACCTGCTTCTGCGCCTGCGTAGTTGGAAAAGAGGAAGGACAACAGCTTCAGGGAGGACTTCTGGTACAGCCCCACCACGGTCTCATTCAAGGGGTCCTTGTTCTTGTCCAGCCAGCCTGCGATGTTGTAATCCACGGTACCCGCATAGTGCACCAGGGAGAAGTGGGCCTCAGCCTTGCCTTTGGCGGGTTTGGGCTTCTGGAAGTTGTTGGACTTCCCCAGGTGCTGGTCGTACAGCTTGTTCTTGAAGGAGGTGTCTGTCGCCTTGGGGAACATGCACTCCTCTTCCAGGATGGAGAAGATGCCCATCGGCTGGAAGGAGGATGGCAGAGATGGTGTCTTTACTGCTAAGAGGCCATGCTGGTAGCTCCATGGTTGGAGAAAGCAAAGAGAAATCCACTGTGGTGGGGCACTGGGTGTGAGCTGCGAGAACAAGGCTCCTGGTGTGTGTGTGATGCAGTGGCAGAATGGTGGTAGATGGATACAAAGAATGTGGTCCTGCTGGGAAGATTAGTCTGAACCTAATAATCCTCCTGCTCAGCCCCCTAAGTGATGGAGTCACAGGAATGCATCACCTCTCCCAGCATGGAAGTCCTTTGTACCCCATTAACCCCATCCCTTGTTTCCACAGCAACTTCCCGCTAAGAATACTGCTATCCCTAACTTCCGTGTCCCTCTTGGGACATGTCAGTAGGTAAGAGATGCCACAATGCATGCTGGGATTTTACCAATGTGTTTGTAGTCTTGCATTTTAACCACTCGGGCACCTCCTTAGGTGTAAGAACAGTTCTGAGTGCTTTCAGAGTCACACTCTTTCCAAGCTTCCCCCCTCTGCAGTGGGGAATTCAGCTTTCTGAAGAAGGGGGAGATTAAAGATTCCCATCTAGGAGCAGAGAAGAGGCAGAGGAGCAAAGCCAGGGTGCCAACCATGGAGGAAGGAAGGAACATCTCTACCTTCTCAATGAGCTCAATGCAGGCAGCCAGGTCCATCCCGAAGTCGATGAACTCCCACTCGATGCCTTCCTTCTTGTACTCCTCCTGCTCGAGCACGAACATGTGGTGATTGAAAAACTGCTGCAGCTTCTCATTGGTGAAGTTGATGCACAGCTGCTCCAGGCTGTTGAACTGGGTGCAAATATGAAAAGAGTTTAAGTCTGGAAAATCTACAAAGAGTGAATTTGGAAGCAGAGCTAAGCAGAGAAAGCCCATCCTTTGCCCAAATGGCTCACATCAAAGATCTCAAAGCCAGCGATGTCCAAGACCCCAATGAAGTACTGCCTGGGCTGCTTGGTGTCCAGCTGCTGGTTGATGCGGGTGACCATCCACAGGAACATCTTCTCGTAGACGGCCTTGGCCAGGGCGCCCACGGAGTTGGTCACCTTGAGAAATGACCATTCATTTAACAGTCATATTAAAACATTATTCCACACTCACTGGTTGCATTAAGTTGAAGCATGAAACTGACATCGTGATCGTCGAAGGTACTTGAATGTTGACCATTTCGGATTGTTTAGTTCCATCTTATTAAATATTTCCTAAGATTACTGTCTAGCTTATGATATTCTCCTTGCTCTAGGAACAATTCCTCTTAAAAACATAGTTTCTAAACAGCTATGCTTACAGCACATGACTCCAGGCGACGCCTTGATGCAGGTTGGATGAACCAGTGTTTATTGACAGGATTTGGATTTGGGAGCAGAAGATACTAGTCTGAATCTCAGGTTGAAAGTGGAAACATGCAGGTGTGGATTTGGGAGGTCTGAGGAAGGTCTTAGGCAGAAGGGGTAGAGGAAGCTTCTCTAGCAAAGATACAATAGTGGAGAGGAATGTTAGCATGTGGAGCCCCCAAAGAGGGAGTCAGAGAGAGGCCGCCTAGCCTTCATTTCCTGATTGCTGGTCCTCATAGCATCTAGAGGGCATGCACGCATTTTCATTTCTTGACTCCACCTTGACGCTGAAGCCTGTTTCAAACAACTTTCCAAATGTAACTAGAAGAATGTTGCAGACATGGTTAAAATAGCAGGCCATCTAAGTCACCCGGATTCTGTTACCTGCTGGACATTCTGTCCTTTGGTGACATACTCGTTTCCGACCTTCACTCTTGGACAGCACAGACCTTTCAACATCTCTGCAGAATTCAGTCCCATCAGGTACCCAGCTTTGTCAGCCACTAAAGAAGAGGACACGTGGCGTTAAACAAAGTAGAAGCCACTGGGCTATCCGGTTTGCCCAGACTCCTCCCGGAAGCATGTCTCTCAGTAAGGCCAGCCTGGTCTACATAGTGAGTTCTAGACTAGCCAGGGCTACTTACTGCGACCCTGTCTCAAAAGAATGACAACAAGATCGCATCTGCCCTGGGCAATACAGCAAGGCTATTTACATTACGTCAGATGTTGAAGCCGCCTAGTGCTGAGGTACAGTACCCTGGAGGGTTTGTGTTAGTACATGAATACTATCACATCTCATACAGGAGTTCACCTGCAGGTGGCTTTAGTACAAGCTGGTTAGTTCCTGTCAGCCTGAAGATTTGGTCACCAGTTTTTGCTTTGGGGACAAGCTGAATAGGGGTCAAGGTGGGAGTAATAGGAGGAAGAAAACTTGAGTCTCTTTTTATCAGGGATTTTTCATTTTAAGTCCAAATTATCAGGCCAGCATCCCAAGCATTGATATCCATATGCATTTGTAGTATTAGAAATCCATGCAAGTCCATCTTAAAGATCAGGCAAACTTTGATGATGAGAGTAGATGGCAATTTGACAAGGTAAGTGTTAATGAAATGAGTGGACTTTTTGGGACATCAACAATGATGATGTCCTCAAGCAGCTTAAACTCAGGGTATATGATTTTAGAAGAGCAGCAAAGTTTCTCTCATAGCATAAGCTCGGGCCACACATGAACATGGATGTGGAATCAAATACCACCCCCCTTCAGATACAGTTACCTTCGGTGCCATCCGGCTCTGCCTGTTCCTCTCTCTGCTTCTGTTTGAACTTCATGTTCCCATAATGCATCACAGCTCCTGTCAGCTTGTAGATCCCAACTTTCTCTTCTGGGCTAAAACCCAGGATGTCAATGGCATTCTAGAAGGAAGAAAAGAGACTCAGGCTCCTTATTGTGTGTTGTATGAAACAGTGTTTGCTCACATAAGTGGATGAGTGTGTGATGTATCAAGTTAAGGACTAAAATCTGGTTTTATTAGTGTTTGTCTAGGTGAATGGAGACCATGGAAAGAAAACAAGGTTTTTATTTTCTTTCATTGGATAAGAACTAGCTATCACCTTTCCCACTCCATTAGACGGGGTTATTTTCTGGATAAGGGTATTGAAAACCACTGGAGGAAGAAAATTGCATAGACAGTGATGGAGAAATAGTGTGTAAAATTTCAAATTGACATTGTAATACGGGAATCCTAGTGATGTCTGTCGTTTAGTAAATGCATTGCAGAATATTAAACCTGGGAGGGAAGGTCACAGAGATAGTACCAATTTTCAGATAAGCGAAGGGCACATTTTTGTAGAGCCTCCCTTTTATGTAAGATATTGGATGAGGTGCTATTCACATGTTACCTTATTAAGTCCACTTGAATACCTTTATAGTTTGTTTACAGTGTGTGTATATGTAAGTATACCTGTGTGTGTATACACTCTTTATGTTCACGTGCCTTTTGGATAGACAGACTTATGGATGAAGAAGTAGGGTACCCTGAGGTGTGAACTGCCCAGAGTCTTACAGAGAAGATTTCATGGGATGGGGGCTAGAGCTAGTCTGGATCCAGTGTTTGCTGATTTGGTTTCAAAACCATTTTGCCCATCTCCTTACTGTAAAGCCTTCAACAATTTAAAAATAATTCCTTCTCTGGTGTACACACATTGGTTATGTAGCAGGTTTGCAGCCCACACATTGTCCTTTGGTAGGGCTGAAACATATCTGGACATGTCTAAATTGGTAGGATAGAGCCAGCAGCTCAGGGAGATGATATTGAAGAGTGAGGCACTTTTGGGATGGCACTCCACTGGGGGCATGAACTGCCCATGCAGGGATCTAGTGAAAACAAAGGATCATGGGGCTGAGGCAGTCATCCTTGAGTCCGTATCCTACCCAGTCCTACAGAGAGATTGCAGAAGATTAAAAGACCCTGTCACTACATTCTAGAAGGGATAAAGAGAAAGTGTTAACTCTTTGGGGAACATCTTGGGTAACACGATCACCAAAAGACATTCTTTTCTTAGGCTGTTAGCTGCCATCCAAGAGAAATGCCACCTGTAGGAGAGCTAAGGTGTGATGGACCCTCATCTGTGGATTCAATCACCACCAACAGAAAACATCTGATGGGAAAATTCACTGTACTAAGCATATTTTACAGACTCTCCCACTTTCCAGGTGTGTGGGTGTTGGACGTGACATGGCAATCTACAAAGTTCATGTTTGAAGACTAGATAGCTTTTAAAAATGGCAAAATATCCTGTTAATTTGAAGAGTAAGTTTCTGACTTGTGTTAGGTCACATCCATAGCTGCCTTTGGCCACATGCATGACCTACATGCCCACCTATGGAATACAACTGTCTATCATTTATACTGTCTTAACCAGTATAGTCTAAAGAGTGCTTAGCAAACAAGGGCAAGGAGTGTGACCTGCTACAGAAAGGATGTGCATGTCAGAGGATTCAAGACACAAACATTTCAGGAAACCAATTTGCCATAGACACCAAGGGACAGCTTAGGAGAGTCTTCCTCTGGGGCTGAGGCGCCAGTTATTAACCTGCTTCTTCTACATGCTCGCAGACTGAAGACTGGGGAAAACATTATCTTTGTTATATTTGACCGTGAACAAAATTTCAACTTGCTTTAGACAATAAGTTTCCCTTGGAAACACCACAAAATAAAAGTAAGAATCATGGGTCTTGGAGGTATCCTGATGAGGGACAAGCCTCATTTCCATAGCTTTGAAGCTTCTGTGAGGGTGGAACCAGCAAGAATGTCAACTTCAACCCCACTCCTGGTTGTGCACACTTGGGTTTAGGCATGCTTACATTTACAGACAGCCTCTGTATTTTCAGGCAGGTTGTGTGTTTTCTTTTAAGATTCTAAGAACTCAGCTTTCCCATTCTCAAAACAGGGGAATAGTGGTATCCTTGTCAAAGACGCTTTTAAGACTTAAGTGAATAATGAAAGTAGAGTTAGTTGTCTCTGTGATGTGTCAGTGCTCAACACATTTGGTTATTACTGTTATGGTGATTAGATCTGCAGAGACTCCCCCAAAGATTAAGGTTACATGTCTGCCTGATGTGCTGAGAAGGTCTCTGGGGTGAGTCTAGGGTGAAGGTAGAAAGGAAAATGAAGAGGTATTGCAGGGTGGCGATGTCTCCAACTAATGAGAAAGAGAATGGATTGGTAGCCTCTTTGTAGAGCTTTACAGATTCCCATTTTGAAGAATTGTGATGTAGGGGTCAGGGCGATCTAAGTCTAATCAACCAGTATTTCTGAATCCCCTTTTCCCATGAGCTCAGTAAGATGCCCCTCTGCTCGTGAACTCAGTAATGCACTTTGCAAACGAATAAACAGCCATGCTTACATCGGTTGCTAACAATTCCTCGCTGTCATCGATGCTGGCCACTGTGACCTCTCCTTGGCTCACGAAGGGAAAGTCAAAGGGGTTGGTGGAAATCAGGAGCAAGTCTGTGAAAGAGGAAGACCCTTTGACCCCTCAGGCAGCATTCAGTCTGGGTACTGTCCCCACAACTGTTGAGGAAGCTAAGAACAACATCTCCAGAGCTTACCAATTAGTTCTGGCTTCTTGTTTGACATGATTTGATAAAAAATGTGGTAGCTTCTTTCACTGGATAACTGAAATGTCACTCTGGACTTTTCCAGGAGATCTAAAGTAACAACAACAAAAATCATGTAATCGTCACAAATTCCTGAGAGATGCTTTAACTAAAGCATCATTTTGACACATTGGGGAGACTCACAGGTTTCAATGTCTGCTGATGCCAGCTTTCCTGTGGCTCCAAAGTGAATCCGAATGAACTTCCCCTGTCCAATAGCAGGTTGACAAACAAGTCATTTTATTTATGATTCTCTGAGAGGTGCTAGCATCAACAGATAGGAAGCAGATGGAGGGTGTGGCTGGGAGTGATGCCAGAAGCACAAACAGCCATGTCTCCAGGTGGGTCATCCAAGGCCATGAGAAATCCACCCAAAGCCCTGCTCTGTCCCTGCATCCCTGGGGAAGCTCACGGGCTCACTCTCTGAGTCCTCTGCTTGGGGCCACACCAACATTGATTGCCTCCTTGCTCTCAGCCCCATGTTCTCACACTCTCCTAGTGCCTTAGAATTCCTAGCTGTCTGCTTTCTGTTTTGCCTCTGGAGGCTACTTCTAAGAGTTCTCATCTCAATTTTAAGTGCTACTTCCTAATGGCAAATCCATCTTCCAGGCCCAGATTCAGACCAGCCTTCCTGGCTCTCAAGTGAATGTCTCAGGGTCTGTGTTATATCTTCCTTTTGGGGTGTGTGTGTGAGATGTCCCTCTTCTCTCTCTCTCTCTCTCTCTCTCTCTCTCTCTCTCTCTCTCTCTCGTATCTAAAACAATGTAAACCAAATGTAAAATAAACAAAACATTTGTGTGTTATTTATAGTTATGGGCTTTATTTGTTACACATATTTATGCTATATTTGTGTGCTATTCATAGTTATGAAATTGTATCTATGTATAACTTACAAAGATAACACACACACAATGTTTGTACTCTTTTCTTGCGTTGTCCACTAACAAAAGCCTCTCCAGGTGGGGAGCCAGCGTGGCTCCAATTGTCTATTGCCCCATCGCTGTGAGACAGAGACAAGCTGATCCTGAGAGCTTGCTGGCCTAGACACTGGCTAAAATGGAAAGCTTCTAGTTCAGTAAGAAACCCTATCTCGAGGCAAAAAGATAGAAATTGATAAAAGACAATGTCCTGCTGCAGCCTCCTCTGATGTGCACATGGAAACATGAAGAGAAAAAAAAACAAAACAAAACAAAAAAAAAAAAACACACACACATTCTACAACATACAGAGGCCCATTTGGAATGAATGATTTCTCCTTACTTGTGGAACCAGAGTTGCTGTGACTTCAGTATGCTGCAAAGGAGTCTTCTCTGGTTAAGGACAGAGAGCTAAATCCTCCTTTTGCCAGGAATAAGCCAACACCTTCCCAATGCCGCTTAGATCAATTGATGTGAATTGTGTTAGAGTGCACTAAGGTTCAGTATTTCTTAGCATATGGAGCAGATTTTCATATCTAGAAGTTAGGGGAAGGATGCAGTTGGGTGGGGAGTTGAAAACCAATCTGGGTCTTACAAATCTGGAGGAGTTGTCATTCCTCACAGTCTTGGCATTTCCAAAGGCCTCCAGCAGGGGGTTGGCTTGGATGATCTGATCCTCCAGCGTTCCCTAGGATCAAGCAAGGAGAGGAAAGGGAAGAAGTTGGATGTCCTCTAGGATGGACTCTCTCTCCCAGAGTCCTAGGAGGGATGTCACCCCTGACCAGTGGTCAGAACTGATGTGTGGACAGCCCTCCTGAGGGTTTCGAGTCCCCACGTGGAGACGCTCTTATTAGGGTAGTACAGGGGTGACTTCTCGCTGTGGCAGATTCTAGAGCATGGAGCATGGATTCTTCCATTTCAATGTGCTTTCTTTTCTACTGAGGCATCGTTATAAATCATGGCCTTTGTGAACATGCGCTTCAGGAAAGCAGGGTCCACTGGAGGGCTAGTCACTTAGAAATTCAAAGCCTAGAGCCCCACCAACCTCCTTACGAAATCCTCTTGGTGATTCTGGAGTGTGTTCCCTTTTGAAAACCCATGGTTCTCCTAATCTTTCTCCAAAGGGAGGTGTGAAGTTGGCCAAGATCATTCATGTATTGCAGACAGTGCTGTTTGTAGGGAGACCTCGGGTTCTGAACTGTGTAAGGTAGACTAAGGCTCAGCATAAAAATGTTCACATAGACAGGCCAATCCCAGCGGTGTTCCACATGTGTGTAATCTAGACAAAGATGTGCACCTTGGTCTTCATGCAGTTTTCTGGCAAAAACCTTCTAAAACTCTTGGGGTTTCTGAAATGATGTGGTGTGGTGTGATGTGGCTGGGAGCTGAAGCCTCACAACAAGGGCTTCATATTTAGGAGAGAGCTAAGACTGAGCTGTTTCCTGATGGCTGACTGATGGAACCTCTGTGAGGATCCTTCAGCAAAGGGGTTTGAAGAGCTTCTAGACTGCTGAGCCCAGGGAGGAGCTGGCGCTGGCATGCCCAGAAAGGACAAAGAAACTCCAGACTCCTCTTCCAGTCCAGTGTTCTGAGCACCTCCTTCCTCTGGGTGTTGCTGAATCTTCTCCTTTACAACAAATGAATAAATTTAAGGGACATATCCCTGAGCTCTGAGAGCCTCTCCAGCAGCAGGGCAGGCCTTAGGAGCTCCTGACGTATACGTAGTTGGTGAGATGTACAGGTAGGACAAACTGGGGCTTGTGAGCCTGAACCCTTAACTTGTGGGGTATGGTGCTATGTCCCTGAGGCTAGTGTCAGAATTAAATGGAGTTGTCCATCCCAGCTGGCATTTTCCGAGACTGGAGGACATTTCAGGTACATATCGCTATGAGAATTTTTCTATATAAAAATACAAAGGAACGCCGGGTGGTGATGGCACACGCCTGTGATCCCAACATTGGGGAGGCAGAGGCAGGTGGATCTCTGTGAGTTCAAGGACAGCCTGGTCTACAAAGTAAGTCCAGAACAGCCAGGATTACAGAGAGAATCCTTGTCTTAGGGAAAAAAATTACAAAGGAACAGCAACAAAAAGGCCGGTCCTATCCCTGCTGAGTGTATGCCCTTCATCCCATTGGAATTCACAGGATATCTCAGGTGAAGTGGCTATTTTAATGAGCCTTTGGTGCACAGTACCCCTTACCTGCATCTTGCCGGGCTGCTGCTCTTTTTTCTTGTCCCCGGTGACTGCAATTGTCGCAAAGTACTGGATGACACGCTTCGTGTTCACAGTCTTCCCGGCCCCGGATTCTCCACTGTCAATTAAAAAAGTAAATGGGAAAAAAGAAAGTGGAAGAGGAAGTGCGGGCCTCGAAGCCGTTATGGTGCGAACATGGGCGACTCACGTGATCAGGATGGACTGGTTGTCTCGATCTGGAAAACAAGCAAAACCAATCTCATAAGCAAACAGGCGGGTTGAAAGACAAGCAGCCCTTCAGGAACTTCCCAGAACACAAGCCCTGGCTTTGCTGTCTGCTGGGGCTGTGGGGTAGGCATGTTGAATCATCCTGGGGAGAGTTTCTGCAGATTCCCTAGGTGAGAAACTGGACGAGGGCGGCCTGGGAAATGAGCAGCGGGCCCTGCAATGTAAGGGCCACCTATGTCTGCGGATCTGAATTCATATATCTTTTCACAGGGGAAGTGAGCCTTGGGTCCTGAGTGTTTGGGAGGCCATAACTTTTAGCTGATTGAATGTCATCTCAATTTTTTTGGTCTCGGTTTTCTACTTGCGTAAAGTAAGACTGATTTTTTCCACTTATGAAAGTGTGTGAGCCAAATTGTGGCACTCCAGATTTCATATATTGAAGTTCTGACCCTTAGAAACTCAGAATGTGACCTCATTTGGAAATAAAATGTAAATGAGACTCAGATGTTATTAAAGATGAGGTCAGACCGGAACAGGCTGAGGCCTGATCCACATCGCTGTGTCCCTGTCGTATAGGAACAAATAAAGACATATGCGCAGAGAGAGGGCATCAGGGGACGATGAAGGCAGAAAGGAAGGTGATGTTTCTACAAGCCAAGCAATGCCAGAGATCACCTACAAACCATGCCGGTAGGGTGAGCAACCTTGTGACTTTTATAAAGAATTAGCCCAGATGAATGTCTTTGACCTCAGACCACAAACCTCTAGACAGTGAGGCAAATGCATTTCTCATTAAGATGCTCAGCCTGTGAGTTCAAGGCTCTTCCCTACTTTTTCTTCTAACAGGTTTAGTGTGCCTGGTTTTATATTGAGGTCTTTGATCTGCTTGAACTTTAAAGACACACATGGACTATACTCACTTATAACTGGATATTAGACTTATAATATAGGATAATCATACTAAAATCTCTACATGTAAAGAAGCTAATCAAGGAGGAGGACCCTGGGTCAGATGCTCAATTCAGAAAGGCAAATGGATGGACATTGGAAGAGGGAGAAAACAGGGAACGGGGCAAGAGCCTACCACAGAGGGCCTCTGAAAGATTCTACCCAGCAGGGTATCAGAGCAGATGCTAAGACTCATAGCCAAACTTTGGGCACAGTGCAGAGAATCTTATAAAAGAAGGGGGAGCAGCCTTTCCAGGCCACAGAGAAGACAATGCAGCCAGTCCTGATGAGACCTGATAGGTTAGGGCCAGATGGAAGGGGAGGAGGATCTCCCCTATCAGTGGACTAGGGGAGGGGCATGGGAGAAGAGGGAGGGAGGATGGGATTGGGAGGGCATGAGGGAGGGGGCTACAGCTGAGATACAAAGAGAATAAACTGTAATTAATAAAAAAAAATTTTTAAAAGAAAAGATGCCTGGCATGTATTTGGCATTATGTCACGCTGGCCATCGCAAGCTAATTCAAACAGTAATGCGAATCTTCTCTTTAAAAGCACAAAATCAGTTCACATAAAGGAAAGAAACTGAAGAAATGGTGAGGGCTGTAAAGGTGCCGTTTGATTTTTAAGGGCCTTTGGATCGTAACTGCTCACTTCCAAATGGCGCCTCAAGTCAGGTGAAAGTTGCACAGACAAGTGACAGCAGGTGACAGTGACAGTGGTGGTAGCAGTGTGGCAATGTCAGCTTATAGCTGCTTTCTTAAGAAGGACCAGAGAAGCCTGCTGTACCCATCTCTCCAACACCGCATTCCCTAAGTGGTCACTATGGGTGTGCCCATAGTGAGGTGAGTTAGAGGGATGGAGGAACAGTGTCCTTGTGTTCCACAACCCCTCAAAAATGAACACAAGTTCATTAGCTAGAGTGCTTTAGTTAGAACCCTTGGCTTCGCTCTGCATCATGACTGCAGTAATGAAAGATGCCATGGCCTTGGCTATTCACCCCAAGTCACTTGACATTTCCAAGTTCGCTCTGCCGCTGTGTTGTTTAAATGAGGGAGGTGTGCAAAGGGCCCAAGTACTTTGCCAATAGCAATCTACATATGACTCAAAGGGCCTACTCACCCGTCAGCATGAACTGGTAGGCGTTGTCAGAGATGGAGAAGATGTGGGGCGGGGCCTCCTGGCGCTTTTTGCCTCGGTAGGCGGCCACCACCTCGGGGTTGTACACCGGCAGCCACTTGTAGGGGTTGACGGTGACGCAGAAGAGGCCCGAGTAGGTCTGTGGGAAATGTAAAAGGTTATAGATCTTGTTTTTCATCAGAGAGGTAAGCGAAATAGAAAGAAGTCAAAAGACTCTCACATAGATCATCCAGGCTGCGTAGCGCTCCTTGAGGTTGTACAGCACAGCGGGCTCATGCAGGTGGGTCATCATGGCCATGTCCTCGATCTTGTCAAACTTAGGGGGGTTCATGGGGAACACCTGGTCACTGTTCAGAGTGAGCTCCTGGGTGGAACAAGAAAAGGCAAGTCACGGAGGCAGAGCCACTGACCTACAGCCTGCTCTCCCAGGGTGGTGGCATAGTGAGAGGCTGCGGTGTGGTCAGCACATTGCCACAGCAACCTAATGGATCATTTCCATCATGTCCAGAGACGGCCCAGCAATAACTTTCCTTGATGAGCTTGATTCTGGGCCTGTGCCCCCAGGCAGCCTGGCACTGTGTGTGCCAGGGAAAAGCAGCGGGTGCATACAGCTAAGGAGCAGTTTGCCCCCAGAGTTGCCGGATGAGACTTAGGATAGTCAAAGTCAAGGCAAGTAGCCTTGGTTTGGCCCGTTGCTGACTGCTGTGATAAGACAAAGGTTGGACAGAACTTTTCCCATGCGCTCGGTGCTCTCCTGCATCAAGACCCTGCTTCTACAGGCTTCTTTGGAATGTCTTCATTAAAGTTGTCTCTAGAAAGAAACCCCCAGAGCTCCACAGAGGTGCTCAATCTCATGCCCCATTTCCTTCCTCCGGTGTCTTCAAAGCTCTGATAATTGCTTTATCTCTACTGTCATCGTTAAACATTTGGACAGGTATGATGGGTCACGGCTGAAGAGTATTTGAAGGCAATTATTGAATTTCACTTCTCCGAGTTGCTCCCACCTTTCCTTCCTACTCAAGCATATAATTGGCTCTGCCCTTCATTCTCGGGAGACATAGAAAGTAGGGCAGAAAAGAGAGCCAAGAAGGGTTTCTGGCTTTTATTCTCCTAAAACTGAAGTTCTTGGGACAGCTTTGAGGTTAATGGAAGGAGACTTGCTGGTGTGGGTTAAAGTTCACAAGAAAGGAAGGCCTTTCTATTTCCCAATACCTGAGCCTACAGAGAGACACCTAAGATAGCCCACAGTGGGGGAGTGAAGGCCTCTGTATCCTGACAGTTTAGGGACTGACATTCATTTCTTAGTAGATCTGCCAGAAAGGAAATGGGTCCAGAGTGACCCTCTGTAAGATTGTAAAACTGGGGCACAGCTCTGAAGCCAGGCAGAGCCCAAGAATGACGAAGCCAGGGTTTGCCTCCTAACTCAGTGAAAAGTAGATGGAATCAGAGGTTAAATTCAGTGATGAAACATGTAAACAAAATCTGTTTGCTGTGTCTGTGTTTGAACTGGTATTCATTCCTGACACACGTCCCTTACACTAGACGGTAAACTTTGGAGAAGCAGGTGCCGCGACTGACAGATTTACAAAGTGACTGACGGCGCAGCAGAGATCTGGAGGATGTCCAATAAGGATTGAACTGAAGAGTTGGGTGCGCTGTGATTGCCCACGCCCCTGAGTTGGCTCTTTAAGACCCCTTCTACAGCCCAGAGCTTGGACTGAGTTGGCCCAGCAGCCAGCAACCGGCATCACTTTCTTCTTTAGGCAGACCAGTCTTTTTTACTGTTGCCTTCCCTTTTCCACCAAAGCAAACACCACAAAACCCCTCACAGGTCTGATCCACAAAGGGAAGAGGCAGAAGGAAAGATGTGGCAGTAGCAGCCTTCTCTCTCACTCTTCCACCAAAGAATAAGTTTTGTTATTAAACATAAGTTTTGTTCAGTCTCCGGATGGTTCTGGTCCAGCATGCAAACTCCTGAATTCCTCCCTCCAAAGGAAAGAGAGGATGCCTACATTATTAAAGATCGACACTTACCCGGTCGTCTAGGGTCTTCACAATGACTTTGTCATTTTCCCTGCTCTGGATCATGCCTTTCACGTACATTTCTTTATCATCCACAGCAAAGCAGGCTTTCTTAGAGTCGAATGGACGGTTCTGAGCCTCTATCCTCTCCTTCTCTGGTTTCCGGAGGTAGGGAGCAGCCTCTCCGAAAATAGCCATCTCTGCATCTGAACTCATGACTGCAGGAAGATAGGATCTGAGAGGATAGAGGACTGATGAAGCTTGGGCTTAGGTAAGTATTTTATCTCTGCCCTCCATCTTCCCTTCCGTCATTGTTACTCAGTGCAGGGCCAGATTTGGGGGCTCTTGGAATGCTGTCTTTTGAGAGATCTAGCCAGACCTAGGGGAGCATCAGTTGGCCAGCTCAAGGAATAGTCTTTGGGGTGCTGGTAATACCTAGTAGAAAACTCTCACAGCTCCATGCTGAAACACTGGTGTGAACATAAAGAAGCCTTGTACTCACTTAGGTAACAAGGTAATTAGCAGAAGGCATGCTGGCCCAGAGCAAGCAGGCCAAATGTCAGCATGCGGATCCCTCTAGGGAGCAGTTAAAGTCAATAGCTGGGCCCCAACTAGCTACTTTAGGACTTCATGAGCTGAAGTTCTACCCGGTCTCTAGCTGATGCTGTTAGCCCAGAATGCCCTCTCTGATAGACACAATCGCTTTGTCTTCTTGGCTTAACTGTTCCCTTCACGTGATCACACCGGGGATTTGTCAGAAAATATAGAATCTCGGACCCGATGAGGCAACTGAGGCAGAACCTGCATTATTTCAGGATTCTCAGGGGAGTTCTGGACTTACAGAGAGAATAATACTGGGTCTGGAATAACTGTTTACAAAATCCTCTTGTGTATAGTAGTATCAGGTTGAGACAATGTTTAATTAATACTTTCTTAGGACCCACTGAATAATGTAGAGGGCTTAGATTAAGGTCCCCCCAATCCGAGTCATGATTTCCTATAGTCACCTCATATCCTTGTCCTTTCTCTTTATGTGTGCGTTTTCTCTCCTTACAAGCTAGAAAACCCATTGTAAAGTTCTTCTCACGCCAGTTAACTTCTCTGGGCCCCTGCCTCATCTTATCTAAAGTGAAGAGGCAACCTCTGCCTACCGCACTCAAGTAGATCATGTGACTCCCTCTCCTCCTGTCTGCCCCATTCCCTCTCTGCATCTTTTCTTCCATCTCCTCCTTGTGTTTTCCCCATACATCAACCTGCCTTTCCGTTCTCTCCTCTTTTCCTTCCCACTCATTCCCCTGTGACTAAAATAAAATATAATTAAAATAAAACGGGATTAAATTTCTCACACACAGCAGCCATGCTCATCTTTATGTATCTCTTTTCAACAGCTACTATTTCAATATCTCTTAAACTCTATGCTACAAAGCGAGGACAAGCTCATTCTTGTTCTCTCCCCGCATCTGGCCTTTTGGGAGCAGCTTTTCGTTAGCCACTGTTGAAAAATCCTTTCTGCGATGCTGCAGATAGGTGCCGCCTTCTATGGGGAAAAGGATTTGCTTAGCTCTGAGCCATATTCTGATGGAGTTTCGCTTTAGTTTTATTTTGGCCAGTGGCTTCTTTAAGCTAGCTGTGGCCTGTGGTTAAGACTTAATGGAAAAACACAAAAAAATCCCTAAGATTTAATACAACATCCACAGAGAGGGCTCCCAGCCATCACGCTGCTTTAAAACGTCTTGGTTATTTCCTAGAGAGTAAAAGAATCATGGTTTTCCCTTCCATTTCCCTGAAGGGCACCTCCACTGTTGAAGCTTAAGTGGGCGGCATTACAGCAGCAGCTCTCCAGCTTGTGGGCTTAGGACCCCTACATATTCATGGAATGAAAAATGTGAGGAGGTGGCATTTTTAATGTGTGCCAGATGAGAAAATAGAACTGAGAAAAAGTATGAATTCTTTAAAAGTTACTACCAAATTTCTTATAAATAACATATTTTTTAAAATGGTATTTTTCAAACCCAAGAAGCTACCGTAAGAACGGCATTCTGTGTCACTTTTGCAGTCTCTTCAGTGTCTGCTTGCCTGCTTTGTCT
Source organism: Meriones unguiculatus (assembly GCF_030254825.1). Taxonomy (NCBI): domain Eukaryota; kingdom Metazoa; phylum Chordata; class Mammalia; order Rodentia; family Muridae; genus Meriones; species Meriones unguiculatus. Next base: position 4,564,941 of record NC_083359.1, read on the forward strand.
GTTTACAGATTGGTTAAAGTAAACACAAATTTTTAAAGATTAGCTCCTTACATAGTAGTATAATTTAGAGAAGGAAAGGAACAATAAGGATTTGGGCTTGTGAAACTAATTTTTAATTCTCTTTTCAAATAACATAGTTACTATTCTTAGATACTTACTGTCTTAGACTTGTGAAGTGATAGAGTCTCGAAGGCTACTTGCGGTGTGGGACCTGAAAACATCAATGTTTTTATTAGAATACATTGTGATACATTAGTCCAGCTTGTACTTATTTAATTTAATTTTACTCTGTTTTGAAACCAAATAGCCCAGGCTAGCCTCATGCCCACCAAGCAATCAATTCCTCCAGCCTTAAATTTCCATTTAATAGATTTTATAAGTTTTCTATTTCTGTCACCTGGGTTGTGCTACATGAATAAAGCCTGTAGGTGAGAAAACTTTTACAGTTCCTGATGGTTCACTTATATTTAGTCTTTCTAGAAAAATTAGGCTTTCCCTGCTAGGCCTCAAATCATTACTAGTTTCCAGATAAAGATTCTTTCCCCCACCTTTTACCTGCTGTAGTCTAACTATAGCTCGGGTCCAGTGTCTCCTCATTATATTACCTGTGTGAACCGAGTTGTCTCGGCAAAGTTCTCTTACAGATGTTGTTCAACTTAGTTGTACACCTTCACATACAGCTTTTCCCACTTCAGACAGACTTGACAGACCAAAAGTACTTGTTGCTTTAACCTAAAGTCCATCTGCGGCTCTAAGATGATCCATCACCATCCCAGGTCTTCATACAGGAAATGAATCCAAGTCCTACAGTAAGACTACTCTGCCCCTGTCTCTGGCTGTTCTGTGATCTTCGCAGCTTTATCGTCTCTTTACCATCGTGACTGCCATTAAGCAAGCCCAGTTACATCTTCATCTCTTATTCCTTCGTGTGCTCTGTATCTCCTTTACTGTCCCAGTCACTGTACCCAAGTGCACTCCTGTTAATCTCATCAAATGTGATATCCAAACCACGTGTCCTCCTCCTCCTCCTCTTCCTCCAGAGCGCCCTCACCTCTCTTGACCTAGGTGTAATGGCTAAGGTCGTGACTGTTCATTGGCAGCCACGTCACTCCGCTGACTCACCATTTACTCTCCAGCAAAGCCCCTCAATTCTCTCTGGGCATGCGGTTGCTAGGTCAAATCTTCTCCCCATATTTATGCAACCAAGGACAGAGCCCCAAGTGTAAAACCATTCATTCTTGGCTGACAAACTTTACCTCCTTACATCCAACCACATTCTCTCAGTACATGACTCATCATACCCCCCACACCGCTTTCTCCACACAGGGTCCCTTAATTAGCCTATTTTCTGCTCTGCCAGCATGACGAGCAGCTCTAACACTGTGTAGCTGTGCCCTTTCAGCCACCTGCTCTGTTTTAGTCTCCAAGGACCTTCTAATTGAGATGTTTGCCCTCCCACCCACTCTCCATCACCACCTCTGAGTGCTCCCCTGTTTGCCCTGTCATTGTCCTTGACTTATCTTTCTTCCAGAAATTTCTCAGCCACTTTGTTGACATCCATGGAGTGGTCACAACTCAATGACCCTTGGCTTTTTCCCTCCTAATGAGTCTAGAATTATCTCTAATAAGCACAATTAGAATTATCTCTAATAATGAGGGAGGTTTGTTCTATTGTCACTTTTGAGTAGGTTTGGATGATGTCTTCTTGTTATTTTCTTACTGTTTGTGACAGAGACATGTTTGTGTAGATTCAAGGATTCAGACTGTGCCCAAGGGTCAGCCACAATTACCCAGGCATGGAGAGTGACTCTCAGATATCAGGTCTTTGGCAGATGATGTACATGGACCTAGACCTTGTACACTGAATCTCTGCACTGTTCAATGCATTTCCGAGCACAGTGCAGATACGGGCAATTGTTCTTCCTTCAGTCAAAATTGTGATTTTTGTGATGTCACTTTTAAGAATACTCCAGGGATCAGCCTCAGCCCAGGGATTTCAGCCTCTTATACAGATGGTGAGGCTGAAAATGTATGAGATGGTGTTTGCTAAATTCAATGGCTGCCATTATGACCAAACTGAAAGTAAACCTTACCTTCTTGGTTCTCAGGGTGACTTCTTGGTGTCCTTCAGGAACGGGATGTCCTCTTGGGGCTGATTTGATAAAGCAAAAACAAACATACAAAAATATGACTATGGGCTTTTAAAAAATATAGAGCACATGTTTATTCTGATTTGTTTCAGTGTGTGTGGACACACAGTGGAGAGAATAGGAGGAAAAGACATTTTGTATTTTGTATTTTTTACTTGGGTAACTCATGATTCACCATAACTGTTCAATTAGGGAAAGAAGCATGTGGATGTGGCATGTCAGTTTCTCAGGAGGGTGGATGAAGAAAGAATGTCTCTGACGTAAGAATTCAGAATTTTATGAGGGTCAAGAAAAATGCTCAAATAAATAATGAACAAGGAAGAGTAAGAGGCAATTCCACGAGTCTAGACAAACTGCCATGGCTACCTGCATCTGGTTAGGAAGCTGTGCCATTAGGGGAATGATCAAATTTGTAAACCGGGTGGTCAAAGCCATCTCAGCACGGCACTTGGGCACACACCCGAGTCTCCTGGAGAAAGTGGAGATGGGACATCTAAAGAGTCATCTCAGGCCAGAGAATCTTGACTCTGGGTTATGACCATCCCAAGAGTGTCTCTGCAAAAAGTTAAATACCAAACTTGGTTTCAACATGGTTCCCAGTTACCACTGCTTTAACGGTGCCAGGGAAGATGTTGTGAGATGTCCCATGGCAGAAGTCAGGTCTTGATGTGGCACTTGCTGCCTTTACCTTCAAGTCTTAATAAGCCTCAGTCTTAATAGCCTCAAGTTCACAGAAATTTCTCAGAAACATTTACTCATGTGCTGAGTCCTCAGTACAAAAGAATTCAGATTTGGAGGCAAAGCTGGTTCTGTTAAGTAACTACCAAATATATATATATATATTTTGGAGTTTCACTTCTTCCTGTAAAATGATACAAATGTACCAGGAAAGCCTAAAGATCCCTTTTTAGCCCTGAGTCCAACACAGAACATTCTCAGGTAGTGACAACAGCCTGAAATCAAAGCATCACAGGGCTCTAAAAGCAAGAGTGGAGTCATCATGCTGGCTGCTGCTGTACTGTCAGACTAGACCAGCACAAAATCCACCCAGTTCCCCATGCAAGACCAACGCACAAAACCGTCAGCGAAAACCAGGTTAGGATGCATTTCAATATGGGTTAAAAGTCAGACAGTATTGTGGGACTTTTGCCCTGCAAGCAGAGGTTTAAATCATCACAACAACCTTCAGATTGTCTACGGCGATCCCCAAAGAGTTACTCAATGTTGTTAGTCGGGTAACTGTCCGGTGTGGCATCTGCCTAGAAAATCAGTTTCATTCTGCAGGTGAGCTTTCTTTTTTGTCTCCTAAGTGCATGTATTTTTGTTTCTCTTCCCCTTGGAAAAAGTGCAAGGTCTTTGACCATGTCACCCGATCTTATCAGTAAGGGCGAATGTATTGCCCTTGACTTAACCCACCAAGTTAATTATCACTATGTGGGAAAATAGTGGGCACTTGTGAGTGCTTACCTTAGATGCTGCGGTCAGAGCAGTTTTAGGAGTGGGGGCCCCAGCTCTCTTTATACTTCCAAATCTGCTAGCCAAGCACTCTAACTTGGCTCTGTTTGGGGGATCACCATTTACTCATTAGATGTAAATGCGTCGTAGTCCTGATCTCTCACTCTTGTTGAATTACTTGGATAAATGACTAGCAGAGGCTTCATAATGCCAAGTCAGCTGCATAGGGATTTTGACTCTGGACACAGATCTTGGAGACTTAGAGAGTCGTAGGGGCTGAGTGGAACTGGGGCAGAGTGTGCTAAGAAGGTCAAGGAAGGGCAGAAAGCTTCTCCAGGTCATTTGTTATGCAATAGATGATCAATAGCGTGGGCAGCAGCCATGCCTCCTTCAGCTGACATGATACAGAGTGACCTTCATGACTAGCTGCTCATGTACAATTTTGCCTCTTTTATCCTTTTTTCTTTTATCTTTTAAAAATCTGCTATAGATTGAGAAATAGACTACAAAACTAGCATCAAGTTAAAACCGGAATAAATGAGTTTTGAGTGATGTAGTTCCTGATGAAAATAGGTGATAATTCCTATGGTCAGCCAGGAATTTCTTGGTGGGTGGTGGTGGTGAAACATAAGCGATTTAGAGAATGTATAGAAGTTAGAGTCATTCACAGCAATACGGTCTGGTTACAAGCAATGTTTGCTGAATGCATGGAAGAGTCAGTACCGGCACCTCCAGGTGCTTAAGTAAGTCACTTCCAGGACAGGGCGCAGGGCAGGTCACATTCTAAGACATGTCTGAGGGCAGAGGAGGAGTTGGCAGGAACGGTGCCACCATGCTACATTTCTTAAAGTAGATCTGACAGAATGAGATGAAGGGAAATGAAGCATCCCATGGGCAGATGACGTATGAGACGCGGCAGACTACTCACTCCTGTCAGAGAGCCTCAACATCCTAGTCTGTAAGGATCCCCCAAGGCTTTCATTAAGCAAAAACTTATGAGCACCTTTCAGGTTATTTTTGGTTACTGTGCCCAGAACCCAGGGCTTTGCGTACACTAGGCAAACACTCTCCTGCCCACAAGACCAGCCATCGATAACTTTCTGAGGGACTTGGCATTTCTTACAATGACTTAATGTTGGGACAGCATCTAATTTGTTTGCTGTTTAATGAAACGAGAAGACTACTGAGCAATGCATCCTGTATAGAACTACTGATCCAGCAGCAAGCAGTAGGGAGTCAACTGACGTTCGCAGCTGCTTTTATTCAAGCTACCATGTTCTGAATGTAGCAGTGGGCATTCCTGTGAATATACAGACCAACGTGATCTATAAGAGAATCAAGGCTGAAAGAGGCCTAAAGTGATAGGGCAGAAAAAAGAAAGGGATTAGATTATCAGCTTCATTAGTTAATAGTTATTAAGGACTTAGCACATTCCAGACTTCATCCACACAGGCTCTTTGGAATTTCATTACTGTTCTAATAGGTACGTGCTTGTGTCGCTCCTATTTTAAAGTGAAGGAACCTCTCAGTCTCTGGGAATTGAAAGTAGCTCCTCCAAGGCGAGAACTAGTAAACAACAGGAATGATATTAAAATCCCCTCTGGGTCTAGAACCTTTGCTTCTCAGCTCTCGGTGTGGAAGCAAGGCACCTGTGACACAGGGCTCCGTGCTGGAGTGGGAAAAGGGAACATGAGGTAAGGGCACTTGGAAGTGGAAATGGGAGCAGGACGCACAGATATTGACAGGGTAAGTCATTCTCCAAAGATTCAGCACCCGGTCAGCAAGAGGCAGAGTGGCTCAGACGTATTTGTGAGCATTTGAAAACCATGAAGTGTCACGTGTGTGTGTGTGTGTGTGTGTGTGTGTGTGTGTGTGTGTGTAGGTATATATGCATGTATGTACACACATATACTATCATAATTCTTATTAACGGGGCTGGGGTAGCAACTCAGTGAAGTGCTTGGCATGCAAACATGAGGACTAAGTTTAATCGCCAGCACTCATGGGAAAAAAGTGGGGGTGGCTGAGCACAGTGGCCCACAGCTGTTATCCTGGTGCTGGGGCGGCAGAAACAAAAGGATCCCAGGAGCTTGGCAGTGAGTGACTCAGCCAGCGTCAGGTTCAGTGAGAGACCCTGGCTCAAACAACAACAGCAAACACAGCCACAGCAACAGGACAAGGTAAAGAGCAATTGATCAAGTACCTGATAGCAACCCATGGCTTACACACACACACACACACACACACACACACACATATGCACACGCACATACATTAGATGTTATATACCTTTTTGAAGATGAATCTAGAACTTGTGATAGAATGTAATGGTAAAAGAAGAACTTGGGGCTGCTAGATTCCGCCAAGGAGTTCATATCTGTATTAAACATTTCCAGAGCAGTTGGGTGACCTTCACAGTTTCTGTACCCTTAGTGGCCCTGAGTTCAGCTGCAGATTCAAAGAGGAGAGCACTGTGTGTCATCACAGGCTGTGGTTGCCATGGTATTCCACTTAGATATGATAAGAAAAGAGAACTCATTCCCCACAGGCAGTCATGCCATGAATGAAGTATGTTTGGGAATAATTATGATCCTTATGAGCTTTAGGCTTATGTTTTGAAGTCTTACCTTCATTATGTCAATATAGTAAAATCTGTGTCATATGTGTTACTTGCAATGAATATTAAAATAATGCTGTAAAATAAAGAGGGCCTTGATTAAAAGGTTTAAAAGGAAAGAAAAATTTCAAAACCAGAGTGCTATCCCGGAGGTGGGACTCATAGGACTTTGATAACTGCAGAGTTGCAGGCAGGAGGAAGAATCAAAGAATGCTGCTTTTCATCCAGCCTTCATTTCGGCTTAGTAATCTAGGTCCCCAAAGCGAGCCTAGAGGAGAAACTGTAGGCAGGAAACTTAGTGTAGATTTATTTAGGAGATAGCTGGAGTGTAGAGGCTGGGGTCACACAGTTAAACAAGTCAAGGCTGAAGATTCAGAGTCTGTGCAGGTGATAGCTGAAGCGATTAAGGAAGAGGTGCACTCATGGGAAGGCCGTGTTGAGGATGTGGTAAGAAGAAATAAAATAAAACACGGAAGAAAAAGAAATACATTCTTTTGTAGATCATTCTACAAGAAAGCAAATACCAAAACGAAAAGCAGTGATCTTTTTGTTGGAGTCAGAAGACCCAAGTGGGTCTTGATCGGCTATGGTTTGTGCCTCAAAGGTTCACGTGCTGGGTGCACAGTGCCTACTGTAACAACGCTGAAAGGTAGTTTCTTTAAGAGGCGAGCCTCCTGGCTGATAATTGGATCATAGCCACCTTTGTGAAAGGATTGATATTGGTCTGTCAAAGTGAGTTATTAGGTCTCATCTCACAGGAGTGGGATACTTCACAAGGCTATTTCCTTCCTTCTTTGTCTTTCTTACTCCATCCCTCCTTCCTCCGTCTTTCTTTCCTTTCATAGTTGTATTGGGGTTTGATCAACATATAAAAACCTACACTTACTTAATGTCTACAATCAGACGACGTGGGCCTGGAGATGCAGCTATCATATTGCGCAATCTAGGTAATAAAAACCCATCGCTTTCAAGAGTCTCACTGGGTTGGAAGTGTTATTTTTAATCCCACCACTGTGCTCTGTAGTTCATAGTGTCCACATCATGCCATACTTCTCCTCTCTCCTATCTGAGAGGAACTCTGGGAATAAAGATTTTCTCTAGTCTCTTTACAAAATCTCCTCACTCTATGGTGTAGGTAACTTTATTATTGGAGCTGACACAGAAGTCGAGGGCGGTAACATATTCAAGAGGGAGTATATGAGAGAGACTCTAAAGAAGCTGAAAAAGGAGAGGATCAGGGATCTGGCATTGTATGGGTGAGGAGGGTGGCCTGACAGTGACATCAGCAGGATGCTGGGGGTGGCAGCCTAGACTATGGATTTAGGAGTGAGCAGGTGTTGAGGAGGAAGAAGGCACTTTCCCTGACCTTCCTAGGAGAAGTGGGGCACCAGTCACAATGGAAGATGTAGTTGGAGGAAACTGTAGATTCGGGTAGTGTAGTGGGAAAGGCAGGAGGCCTGTAGCACGGCCAGATGGACAGGACTAGGAAAAAGAGCATGGTCAAGGTCATCCCTCACAAGGATACTTGAGAAGAAAGGGCAATTAAGTGTGCTGATAGTGGGATCATGCCTCACTCCTCACAACTTGGGCTGTCTAAGAGCTGATGTGACAGATGGCGTTCCAAAAGCAGCAAGGAGTTTCCCAAACAGGAACCGAAGTTTCTAGATGAATGTCCAAAGCAGGCCTGTCAGTGAAAACAGGGTTCCTATTTGAATTGAATGACAATATCAGATAACAAAAACAGTCTGGCATGTTTTCTAGTGTAGCCCCCACCTTACAGAGTCACACAAACTGAGGTATTGTATAGTTCAACCGATTCATGCTAAGGATTAAAGTCACCCCTCCTTGTCCTACTGAAATCCAAGAACACAAAGATCAGAGCTTTCAAATGTAACACAAGGCCTCTCTCACTACATCCATGCAGCCATTTACTTACTGAAAGTTTGCAAGACAAAAAGTTTTTTTTTTCTCTTTCATTTCCTTTCCTCCCTACCCTCTCCTTCTTTCTGAGCCAAAACCTCAAATTGCAGTCCATATCGGTCTGGAACCCACTGTGTAACCCAGTTTAACTCTAGACCCATGGTGATAATACTGCTCAGCTTGGCAAATGCTGAGAGTGTAGTGTGGGCATGACCAGCCCAGGTGGGCACATAGACAACATAGTTTCACAGGTGGGAAGCAGTCTTGGAGAGGCTAGGGGTCACATGTAGGTAGAAAGTGGCAGAGGGAGAACACAAAACTACTATCCTTTGACTCCAAGTTTTTTGTTTTTTTTTTTTTTTTTTAACTACAAAGTAACTGCTTCTGACTTTTCAAGATCCTTTAAAATTCTAATGCTTCAGAATTGTACACACTTTTCAGAATCACATTCAAAGAAAGCACTGGCTCTGAAAACAACATGGGGAGATTGTGTGACTTGAATTTTTTTTTTCAGAGAAGAAATCTAACCAGTTAAGTTATGTTTTGTAAACTGGAGAATTTCTGGCATTGTTTCAAGCCCGTGACATATATGTGTGAGAGTCAGGGTCTGCTTCCATTTGCCTATGTTTTGTCTATCAGCCATGATTTGGTACTTTAGCTGTTTAAAGCCTTATCAGAGTAAGGAAAACATAATAAAATTATATTAATTACCACCACTGGGGTTGTAATGTTTTTTTTAAGCTATGCATTTGGTGAACACATTCAAATTATGGATTTATATCATTAAAAGATACATGATTATATGGTAACCAAGAGTAAACCTTAAGTGGTGGAATTCAAGTCTATCAAATTGCTATCATTTAAGATGTGGGCATTAGGTAGTGACTTAACCTTTCTGAGTCTTCGTTGGCCCCTCATTGAAATGAGAGAGTGCAGCAATGCCTACCTCTCAAAAGTTCTTGTGTCAATCAAGTGGGTTAGTGAACTCATGGTAGGGTACTGCTTGGAAGCAATATGATAGCTTAGGAAAGGGAGAGAGATTGGTGTTGTGTCAATAGAAGAACCTGAGGTTTAGGAATGGTGAGCTTCTCCTCGACAATGCACCAACCACTGCCAGTGGCAGAGGCTCTGAAAGCCAGGGCGGCCTCATCTGTGTTTGTTCATGCCTTTCATGCTACTGTCTATGAGGTCAACCAGATGACCCAGCCTGTCTACAGCAGATCCGTCTTCCAGTCCCACTTACTGCATACAGCCAATTATCCTGTTCCCACAGCCCTGGGCACCAGTCCCTCTGCTACACGGTCTACGCAACAACAAGGCAGAGGGGACATTGGTACTGGGGGAAGGGTGATCTCCCACTGGTTTGCTTGAAATTGGGGGAGTTCTCAAGATTTTCAGTTTAAGAATGCTCAGGTCTAGGGAGATGGCTCAGTGGTTAAGAATACTTGCTTCTCTTCTAGCAGACCTGATTTCTGTTCCTACACCCATGTCAGATGACTCATAAACCATAATTCCCACTCCAAGGGATCTGACTCCCTCTTCTGGCCTCTTCCTCAGACACCCACATACAGCTAACACACACACACACACACACACAGAGAGAGAGAGAGAGAGAGAGAGAGAGAGAGAGAGAGAGAGAGATTAAATCATTTAGAATCAGGATATTTGTGAGCAGATGAGGATGAGCTCAGCACTATCCCTAAAAAGTGGATAGAGTGTGATAGAAAAGTCCTTGAGCTTGACCTCAAAGATGGAGCTCTAATGGATCAGTTTATCAAGATATTCCCTCCAGCTCCATTAGGATGATTTAAAAAAAAAATTGCATCTGAAATTGCTGATTCCAGAACTTTAATACGGTAATTTCAAAGCTGTTTACATTGCTCGGTGGAGAGCCAACAACCTAATGAGAACATTTCCTTCCTCCGCCATTTATTCCCCCAGCATTTACTGAGGACCCACTCCGGAACAGGCACTTTTTGTGTACAGGGCTCTGTCCTCACGGAGATGACTACAGCAAACGTGTATGAGGGGGTAGTATGCAAACGGACATGTGAGATCGCTTAGTGATAAGTAGTCTCGGATGGGACAGTGGATTGTGGTGTTTAAACAGATTGGTCAGCAAAAATCTCCAAAGAGGGAATATTTGCACAGACACCTAGTGACATGACAGTTAAGGGGGAAAGGGGGGGAAGAAGCAAGAGCAGAGGCTGTGGGATAGAGAGAACCAGCCAGTTATGCGGATGGAGGGCAGAGGACAAATGGCCTATAGCCTTGTGAATGACGATGAGAACTTTGAACAGATTAATTAATCCCTTGATTATCTTTTTGTGGTGCTCGGAACCAGTGTAGCACACATCCCGCTACTGAAGAGACCACTAGCTACAGGGCTTGCTTTTCAATGTCAGTTATCATTATACAGTCACTTTTACTCTTCTTGGAGAACTTGGTTCTCATACCTTTCTCATTTCATTTGTCTATTTTATGGAACCCCAGAGTTGTACATATTTGTGGAATGAAAGCTTGATGTTTTGACACATGAATAGGTTGGATATTAGAGAAAGCAGGGCAGCCAGCAGCTTCGTCACCACAAGCATTTATTATTTGTTTGTGATGAGACCAATTGAAATCTTCCAGCTCTTTTGAAACACACTCTGTCTTATAGTTAGCTACAGTCTGTTGTGAAATAAAACATCAGAATTTAATTCTTTTATAACTTTGCACCTGTTGGCATTTCCACACTTCTTCTCCTCTCCCATCTCTTTCTTTCATCCCTTCTGCTTTTCTCTCATTCCCTTCCTTCTCATTTGCCTCCCCTAAAGTTCTGGTAACCATGTAACCATTAGTTTCTCCATTTCTCTATACCATTTTGAAAACACTGCTCATCTCTCTACTTCTGTGAGCATAACACTTTTTGGTGTGTGTGTGTGTGTGTGTGTGTGTGTGTGTGGTGGGGGTTGGGGGTAGTCTGAGATCCAATCAGGCTTTGCGGATGCTAGGCAAAGGCTAAGCCACGCCAAGGCCTTAAAACTGCCATCTAGGATCAGGATCATGTGATCATGTTTATTTTGTGCTCAACATTGCTTTATTTTTCACACAAATAAACTATATGGAAGGTTCCCTTTTTGTTCAGCAAATAAATGAAAACACTGTTCTGGGATCTGGGTATCAAAAGTTGTCCTTTGAAATCTCCATGATTTAATTGGCCAGAGTCAGGTCTCCAACTGCTTGGGAAGGTGGGAATGGGGCCTGGTGCCTCCTGAGAGAAACCTTATTCTCAATAGTCCAAAGGTGGTGGGGGTGACTTCCTTTGCATCCCATAAATCCAGGAAGTGGTCAGACTGAGGGAAGAAAGGGCCTGTCGGAAGTGATGTCTCTAGCGCACAGTCAAGCGTGGCGAGCCAGTGAGATCAACAAGAGTGCACCCAGGGCGGACCTCATCCATCGCCCTGAGGGGCTTCAGAGTGAGTGGGTGTATGGTGGGGAGTGTGTGAAATTTGGTGTGGACAGATGATTTGAAGACGGAGCAGTCAAGTCACCGGCCGGAAGAAATATTTTGGAAATTCCGGCTTGGTGTTCTGCTTTCAGATGAGTTTTCCCTGTGTTTCCCAGGCTTCGCTCAATCCGTCCTCTTGCCTTGGCCTCCTAAGTTCTGGGGTTACAGCTATACCTTCAACGGGGGCGTGGAAATTGTTGGCTGACCCCCTACACCCACTTGAAGTGTTTCAGGCGCCGCGCGTTACTCACTTACGCAGACTCCTGTGTAATCTCCCAGTGAGTTGGAGCTGGGTACTGAAATCTGTGAGTTACCGCATTGTTAGAACAGTGATGCTCCTGTAGAGCCCCCTCAGCTTTTCCTCGCTGTGAGCAGAATTTCTCACGATCTGAACCACCGCGCTCTCCCCAAGAGTGCCCCACGGCACGAGCGATAGCTTCTGTGACAACGCTGAGAACGCGGTCTGCCCCCTCTGCTTGTGAAGGTCAGCCCGGGGGAATCTAAGAAAAGCCCTGTTTTGGGTGCGATCCCTAAGTCTTTCTCCTCCGTCACGCAGCCGCAGCCTAGGCGTTCATTTTTCCCTGCGGCCTCAGGAAGCTGCGTCTTGGGAACTCTGGCAGCCAGGAGGGAGGAATCAGGCTGGTAAATTCCTCCCCTAAGCAGGGCTCAAGGATGTGCCCACGGCCGATTCTTCAGCTTCCAGCTTAGGAAAAAGTGACTGGTAAGTCTGTAGTGAGGGTGGCTGGGGACACTGATCCGGTAACATGGGCCCCGAACGCCACCTCAGCGAGGAGTCAGAATGTTAAGTTCTACCCGGACAGCTGCTAGGTCTTAGCTCAGGAATGTTAATCCCCACTGAAAAGCTCGCATGAAAGGCAACAGCTTTTAGCAGCTGTGCTAATGGTCTCTCATCCATCAAACGGCCCTCCCCTCAGTCTTTCCGTTGTCAGCTAGGCCCCTTTCTTCGATGAGAAGTGGATATAAAATCTTAAGGGGCAGGTTATTTTTATTTATTTTAATCATATGAGCCTAGGAAAAAAATTCCCAAGTAATACCCGCTTGGAAAAGTTGGATCAAGCATGCTGAAGGAAAATATTATTTAAAAAAAATTATATTAGGTTGTGAGCTAGCTCAGTAACGTGATTGCTGTGCAACAGGAGGACCCGGGTTCTGTTGTCCCTAGAACCCACGTGAAAAAGCTGATGATGGGGCATCGACTTCCAGTTCCAGTTCTGGGGAGGTAGAAAAAAGAGGACCCCCTCGGGCACCCTCTGTCAGTGAGCTCCAAGCCAATGAGAGATGCTGACTCCACAAACAAGATGGTGGCTCCTACGCTCACCTCCACCACACAACATTATCCATTCAACAATCAAATTTTTAATTTAAAAATTGACAAAAGTATGCATTGATCAAGAAGGACATATTTTGAAGTGTATGCGTGTGTATGTATGCACTTATATATGTGATAACCTTAGTTAGGGTAATTGTCACAGTTGATAGAGTCATTGCAGTTGTTAAAGTCCCAGCCTGCTACAGGGCATGGCTGCCATACCCTGCCCTCCACCTAGGGGCTGGACTTCTCTCCCAGAGGCCCTTCACTATCTAATCAGACATCTTGATTCTGCTGCTCCATTTCACCAGTCTCCCCTGCTCTCTTCCCACTCCTAGTGCCTGCTCCATTTCCCCCTTCCCCCCACCCCCTCTGTTCCCAATAAACCTGCATTTATATGATATGGCTTCATCGCTCCATTAGTTCACTTTGTTTTATTTACTCAATCAGCAGTTACCATAAACAATTCTCTTGCTCTTACATTCAGTGTATATTAGTCTGTTAAGAATCTTCCCAAGGTGCTATAATGAAGAATTTCTTTATTTTTACTTACTAATTTATTTTTAAAATCACTTTAGTATCATCAACTCCCCCCAAAAAACATGACACGAGTATGTTAATGGAAGCCCTTGGACAAACATTTGTCCAGTCTCTAACGTAGACATCTCAGTGAACATCTGTAGAGTTCCAATCCCCATTCTGAAGACACACAGTGAGGGTTTTACACCTTCACAATTAGTATTTTTGTGTTTTTTTCTACCACACAAAACACACACACACACACACACAACTGTGACAGTGTTGAAACTAGGAAGCCTATTACCGTTATATTTTCCTTCACGACTCATGTGTCTTTTTGTGTCTTGCCCTTCCTCATCGCCTAATACTGCTCTTTCCTGGGGGTAACTTGTTTTATTTCTAACTTAGCTTGTCAGGGTATGAGTGTGGCATTCAGAAGACAACTTGCAAAAGTTGTTCTTTCCTTCTAGCACGTGGATCTTGTCAATTGAACTTGGGTCTTCAGGGTTAGCCGCAAGTACCCTGACACCGTGGCACTCTCTTGCTGGTCCTTCAGCCTTTTCTGTGTAACCAGAAATGTCTACAACCAAAACCACCGTCTCCATCAAGATAATGAGGAGATTTATTAATTCCCAAGTTTTCTTTTCGTTCTTTTGTACTCTGCGCTGTGTGTCTGTGCACGCCATAAGCCCTCTGTCTGCGTCGATAGGTAACCATTGGTCTCTGCTTCTGTGGTCTCCATTTCCTGGGAAACTGCCCGCGTTCATGATGTGAACATACAAAGGAATGGGAGCACACTTTGGGTGACGATGCCTCTCTGGGTCAGCATATGTGCGTGGAGATTTCACTTTCCCTTTACTGTGGGATACAACTCACTGGTGACGGACATCTGGGCTCTCCCCTGCTCTGAGATTTTACTGTTTTATGCTGTGAATCTTTCTAGGCAAATCTTCACACGGCTGATACTTTCATCTCTCTGGAGAAAGCACCCAGCACACTGCACTACAGGGGTTGTTTCTTAACTTAAACAAACGAAAACAAAGTGAAGCTACCCGCTGCTGTGTCATTTTCCACTAACAGGTATGATAGGTCCAGCCCCTACCTCTGGACCACACTTCAGTCATTTAAGGACTGTGTGGTTAGGTCCCTGTGTTTTCTTCTTTCCCTAGATCCCATGCAGTTGGACTTTTACCGGCACCTACTTGAATGTCTGCGTAAATAAACATCATCTTAGTGTGTGGCTTGTCCTCTCATTCTCTTTAACAGAGCTATTACATTTTGAAGTTCAGTTTATATTTCCCCCCCTTTATGGTTCATGCTTTTGGTGTTCAGCTAAGACATTTTCGCCTAAGCCAAGATCACAGCGATTTCCTCTAATGTTTGCTCTTGGTCATTTTTACAATTATGATTTTTCTTTTTTGTTTGGTCCAAATTTGGACTTGAGAAAATGTTTGGTAAATTTTTCTTTTTCTTTTAAGCTTTTGCTGTTACTGTAGATGTGCATGAGACTGTGGCCTGTGCCTTTTTTATTGTAAAAAATTGAGGCTGCTGGGGTGAGAGATTAGGGAAAGAAGATGCTAGAAGGTGGAAGGAGGGATGCGTGAAATACAAGCTCTGTCTAGACTGTGTGTTTTTGTTTGTTTGTTTGTTTGTTTTGCTCTACTGTCTCCACACTGTCTGGGTGTCAAACTCTTGCTGCTCTCCACCAGCCCTTTCCTTCTCCTTTGTCACTCTTCATACTTCATTCTCTTGCTCTTTTTCCACTTTCCTCCCAATTCCCTTCCTCCTTCCCTTCCCTCCTTCTCTCCCTTCCTTATCTAGCCCATCTGAAAGTTCCCTGTGCTCCAGTCAGTAAAGATAAAATGAAATTTTAATTATCTCCCCATGTTCTTTTTCTGGTTTAATCCATGGTCATTTGAAAATCTTAGTTTCACGAGGGCCCCTTACTGGTCTCCAGGTTTCTATCTGTGTTTCTTCCATGTTGGTGTTCTGTTTTGTTTTGTTTTTCTTAAACACACCAGACAAATAGATTCCTTTAAAAGGCTTGTTAATATCACTTAATTGCTTAAAACCCTCTCCGGCTCTGAGTAAAGGCAAGCAAATAGGTGTGGAGCCTCTGGGCCATGGCATGCTCAGCACCTGGTTCCTCTCCTCTCCTGTCTCTCTCATTCTCCTGCAGCTGCAGCCGGGCTAGCTGTCTCACACATAGAACAGCTACAGTTGCCTGCTGCCGGGTCTTGGCATTTTCTGTTCTTTCTGTCTTGAAGGGCTCAGTGCCCAAACACTCAGTATGGCTTGCTCTCTTGCTTCCTTCAGGGCTCTGCTCAAATGTGTTTGAATTAGAGAGGCATTCTATGAATGCATCGCAATGAAATGCGACTGTCTCCCTCCGCCTCTAGATTTTCCACTTGCACTGACCTGACACATTGCATGGCTGCTTATTTGTCGGTTGCCTTTGTTAGTGTAGAGGGGATTCAGCTGGCCTGACTTCAGGGTCCTAGCAACATCTCACATCATCACCTGCCACCACTGCCAGATGCACCAGGTGTGCGCAGGGATAAAAGGACCTGCCTGTCACCCCAGCTCTCTGCTCGCTCTCTCTTCCTCTCTCTCGTGTGTGTGTGTGTGTGTGTGTGTGTGTTCCAGCTTCCCTCTGTCCCCACATTTTCTCTCTGCCCTCCTCTGCTTTCATGGCTCTGCACCTGTCTGTCTGCCTGTCTACATGTCCACTTACCTCTCCTCCTGGACGTCCTAACTCCTCCCCCTTTCCCCTCCCCCAAAAAACTTTCTTGCAGCAGATAAGTTTCATGGCGTAATCATATATTATAAAAGACTTTCTGTTCCTGTAGAGTGTAAATTCCCCGAGGGCTGCTTGTTCTCTGTCACACCCACAGGATTTAGAGCCTGGCACACAGGGACTAAATGAATGTGTGTTTCTGGAGAGACACCCTCAGAGAGGCAGCTTCGGAGAGGAGTTTTCTTAGTAATTTGTAGCAATCCAGAGATATTTATTAAAACAGGATCTGGCCAAGCATGCCCTTGTACTCCTGTACTGCCAGTACACTCGGCAGCAGGGTGGCTCAGGCAAGGGGATCTTAAGTTCAAATCCAGCCTGGGCAGCATAGGGAGACCCTATCTCAAACAAAAAGCCCTTTGTGAATGCTACTGTGTAGGAGCTCCTGAGGTTGAAATGGGGAAAGAGCTATTGGGTAGCGGTGAGGTTCAGCGTATTGAATGCTCCTTGACTCGTTAGTGTTGGTCACCTTGACACCAACCAGAGTCACCTGGGAAGAGAGAACCCCAGTTGAGGAACTGCCTCCATCCATTTGGCTTGAGGGCGTGTCTGTGGGTGGTTCTGGGTTGTTGAAGACCCTGAGGGTGGTTGTGGGGTGTTTAAGACAGGGCTCTTCCATTGTCTGTGCCTCAGTTCTTGCATCATTCCTGCCTTGAGCTCCTGCCCTGGGTTCTCTCACTAACAGACTGTAACCTATGAGCCAAACAAGCCCTTTCCTTCCCAAGTTGGTTTTGGTCAGTGTTTTATCATGGCAACAGGAGGTAAACTGAGCTAGCTCTATGTATCCATCTATAATAGTAAGAAAAAATAAGAGCTGGGTAAGACCCGGCTTTGCCGGAAAACGTTTTTGCAAATGAAAAAGAAAATCTGGTTTAATTTCTCAATGTGTTATAGTTTTTATTCAGTCGAGAGTGGGAGAAAAGCGAACATGGCCCCAGCAAGTGGCCCAGAGCAGCACATTCTGTGCTTCCCTTCAGCCGCTGGTGGCCTCGGCAAGATGTGTTCACTCTGCACTGATTTTGGTGTGAACCTCTCGGCTCTTCACCCGCAGCTTGTTGACCTGGGACTCGGCAATGTCCGCCCGCTCCTCAGCTTCCTCCAGCTCGTGCTGGATCTTGCGGAACTTGGCCAGGTTGACATTGGATTGTTCCTCCTGAGAACACACAAGAGTTCTGGCGGTTAGAGGCCGTGCTCCGTGCTCCGTGCTCCATGCTCCTTGCTGTGTTAGTCACGAGGCCAGGTTATTCTGCAATTGTATTTCCTTCTCATGTCTGACCTCCAGCCTCAACCTAATTTGTAACTCCTGTGACAATTTCAACTTGAAGAAAGGAAACGGAGAAATTGTTTTCAAGTGGAAGAGAATAGCCCTTTGGTCAAACCTTCCCACCACTTCCCTGCTCTTTAGAAGAGATTTATTTTATTTTTAGTTGATGTGTTTAGGTGTTTGGCCTACCTATATTCTGCACAACATATTCATGCAGTGCCGGAAGGGAGGCCAGAAAAGGGCATTGGAACCCCTGGGAAAGTGGTTACATGTGATTGCGAGCCACCAAGAGGGTGCTGGGAATTAAACTTGCATTCTCTGGAAGAGCAGCCAGTGCTTTTAACCACTGAGCCATCCCTCCAGCCCCTGGCTTACCTGTGTGTGTGTGTGTCTAGAGGAAAAAGAAAGAAGAGACCCGGATGCCCTCAAGACCTCCATAAGCAAATGTTTACATTCATATAGCTTGGAAATCCTACTAGATATTGTTTCCCCGTGTGTTTTAAGACCAGCACAGAGAAAGGGAAAAAGTGGGGCTAAGACAATCGCCTGCTTTGTGTGACTGTTCCTATTCATGCCTTCTCTTTTTTCCTATCACATGTATCTAGAAGAGTGGGGCGGGGCGGGGAGGGGCGGGGCATGAAAGCAGAGCGGGAGAGTTTCAGCATCATTTCTTTGTGTCTTGGTACTGAAGAACTCCACTGTCCTCATGCCACTGGCTGTGTCTCTGGCCCTTCCTGCGTATTCTAGTCACCGCAGCACACACAGGAGGGAAAGCCTCACCTACATAGTGAGTCCACACGTCAGCTGAGGGGAAAATCGCACGTGACTTTTAGGGACATGATTTTGTGTATATTGAGAGACAGAAATTGTTCACCCTGGCGTTGGTGCTTTTGTTGGGAGTTTGTTACTATCAATGAAGCCTGGGTATTTGGAGCCTCCTCTTTCTCCAGCCTAATAATAAATACCTCATCTGGAGCCCGAGTCTCTGATTAGCATGGGGGAGCGCACACTTACATTTGTGTGCTCACAGTCCCTATAAAATGCATGAATGGTTGAATCTTACTGTGTGCCCTTCTTCCCATACATGTTTTTTTTTTTAAGACACATTTTTTCCCCTCAACAGAATTCTGCTTTTTTCCATAAAACTTCAAAGATACTCACAGCCTCCTCAGCTTGTCTCTTGTAGGATTTCACCTTCGCCTGTAGCTTGTCCACCAGGTCCTGCAATCTGAGCACATTCTTGCGGTCCTCCTCGGTCTGAAAGGTTGATGAAAAGATACACTTTCAATCCAAAGAAACGTGCCTACCGCTGGCGCTAAAATAAGCTGGGGGCATGCTCAAAGGGGGACCTTGGGGTAATCTTTACTAAACCATGCTATGAACAGTGGTCATGCTTGCTCCATGTGTGCTATATCAAGCCTCTGAATTAATTCTACATATCTTCTCCAGTCCTTGGCCCCTCTTCTGGGAGAGGCCACACTTTGCCTGAAGGCTTATAGTCTTCTCTCTCCTCCGATGCTACTTTTTCTCCCTTCCTTCCTTCCCTCCCTTTTTTCTTTCCCTTTTCTCCTCCCTTCCATCTTCCTTACTATTAGTGGTGATCAAGCTCCTGTGGAATATAGACTCTACACTGACCTGCATGCCCTGTTTGATATTGCTTTGTAAAGGCTTCCCTAATCACTGCAGGCTTGGTGATGCCTGCAGCCAGCAACTCTGCCTTTTCTCCTTTACGTACAGGGAGTTAACACGCCCATCTGCAAGTGCCACCTAAGTAGTCACGAGGGTTCTTGCTTCCCTTAGGGCATGATACCTGCACGTTCTAGAAAGCTATTCCTCTTACCTGGTAGGTAAGCTCCTTTACTCTTCGTTCATGTTTCCTTAACCCTTTAACAGCCTCAGCGTTACGCTTCTGTTCATTTTCAACCTCTCCCTCAAGTTCACGGACCTATAACCAAGAAAGAAGAATAGATTGCCAGTCAGTGTTGGGTAATGAGCTTAGGATAGCCTGCAGGTATGGGCAGCATGTTTAGGGCAGAAGATACCCACCCTGGCCTCCAGTTTCTGGATCTGCTTCTTGCCGCCCTTCAGCGCCAGCTGCTCGGCCTCGTCCAGGCGATGCTGCAAGTCTTTCACCGTCTGCTCCAGGTTCTTCTTCATCCGCTCCAGGTGGGCGCTGGTGTCCTGCTCCTTCTTCAGCTCCTCCGCCATCATGGCGGCCTGAAAGGCAAATGGATGGAGAAGATACTGAGGCCTGGCGGAGGCAGGCAGCACTGATGTGAAGAGGGTCACGTGCATGGCGCTCACATCAGTGATGGCTTTCTTAGCCTTCTCCTCTGCATTGCGTGACTCCTGAATCACTTCCTCCACTTCATTCTGGAGCTGTGAAACATCATTCTCCAACTTCTTCTTGGTGTTGATGAGGCTTGTGTTCTGTTTAAAAAAAATGTGGAAATTGAAAAGATTTTCAGGTTTTTCAGTTGGGATTTCAAATGTTCTATTTTTGTCTAACTCAGGAGACCTGGTGTCAGCGTTCACTAATGTGAAGTATTCTATTTGGCTCAAACTCATAATCATTTCTATGGTTGGAATGTTCTTCCTCGTATTCAGTCCTCTACTGCCTATCTGACATACATATGAGGGCCTCTGCAGTTTTAAGAGGGCCTATATTGACAGGGTTTGGTAGTGCGTGCTTTCAATCCCAGTAGTCAGAGGCTAAGGCAGGTGGAGCATGAATTTAGGGACAGCCAGTGACACATAAGAAGACCCTGTCTCAAGACAACTATGAAAGCCCATTCTTAGTAGTCACCTATTACTTGTTCTTTCATTTGTTTTATTTATAGTACTTTTTGCTTAAGAGGTTGGGGAATAACAGCTTTTCTACGTGTGTCTGAGTGCATGACATGGGAAGTCACTCAAAAGAATTGTGTGTGTGTGTGTGTGTGTGTATGTGTGTGTGAATAGGGCTGTGGGGAGGGAAGGAGGAAAAGAGGAAGAGAGGGAAGGAGAGGGAGGGAAAGAGAGAGGGTCTTGTTCTTTGGGGGAGGGTTCTGAATTTGTATTATGAAAACATTTTCTTAAAACTTCAAGACAGTGCTCTCTTGGGAAGACAAACCCCCCTCGGTGTGTATTTGGAAATGCTGGATTGTTGGTATCACAGAGATCGCACGAGGGAGAGGGTCCACTATTACTTAATGCCTGGGCAAGAAGGGATGGTAAGTGCTCTGCAGGGCACAGGACCATTGAGCACAGCTCAGCTGAACTCTGATGTGACCCTGATAAGCGCCGCATGAAATATGTTTCTGTTTGGAGTCAAAGCCTGTTTATCCAGGGTTATTCTTCATGGTTTTAAGTAACCCCCAAAGTCTACCCTTCTTTCTAAATTTACAAACCCTTTATGAGAGACAATCTAGCAAAGATGAACAGGAAAGCACAACGAGGTTACCCATAGTCCTGTCATACTCCAGCGGTGGTTCAGGTACAGCCCATTCTTGGTTATATGTGCATTCTTGCACCCTGGACTCCTCACTTAGCAGTGCACTGGCATCTGGCTCACCTGGGTGTGGAGGAGCTGCACGCGCTCACTGGCATCCAGCAGCTCCTGCTCTGCGATCTTCCTGCTCCTCTCTGTCTGCTCCAGCGTGGCCCGCAGCTCCTCGATCTCGGCCTGGAGCAGGTTGGCTCTGCGCTCCACGATGGCCAGCTGCTCCTTCAGGTCCTCCTGGCCCCGGAGAGCGTCATCCAGGTGCAGCTGGGTGTCCTGTAAGGTACAAAATATTGTGACTGCCCTGAAGAGGACAGGAAGAGGACATCACCTAGGAGATGACCTAGAACAGAGCACTGGTGCTGCTAGGAACGGGACGGGACTCGCCTGTCATCTGTCTGAGCTTAAGAATGATGGTGACATTTGTTTAGAGTGTGAGCAAATTACCAGGAGACAGACTGTTGCTCTGCCTCCGCCTTTAACTTGTTATCCATCACAT
This sequence comes from Meriones unguiculatus, assembly GCF_030254825.1. Classification (NCBI taxonomy): domain Eukaryota; kingdom Metazoa; phylum Chordata; class Mammalia; order Rodentia; family Muridae; genus Meriones; species Meriones unguiculatus. Next base: position 4,586,463 of record NC_083359.1, read on the forward strand.
GCTCGTCACTATCTTTTTATCATTTATAGAGCATCCTCTACACACTCTACACAGTGCTTGGCATCTGCTATGTCATTTGATCCTCACAGCCATCCTTGAGCTTCGAAACATATTTTTTATTATGTAGAAGAAGTAACAGGCCCGAGAGGTTAATAACTTCCTTGAAGTCAGAATGACAAAACTAAGACTCAGCCTCCTCAGGCCTGTTTTATAGAAAGCCTGTGTATTTTTCTGTCTTGTCATTTCTTGATCTTTCAGCTTCTGTTTGTTCTGCATATGAGTTCTGTAAACCATGTTTTAAGCACATTTAATTAGTTACCTTGGTGCATTTAACTGTATAATTTGGTGAATAGGGGGGTGGCTACCTAGGTGTTAATTGTCAACTTAACAGAATCGAGGAATACCTGGAACAAAGGGATTGTTCTGAGGGATTATCATGACTATATTAATCGATAAAGGAAGACCCACTATAATTGTGGGCAGGACCATTCACTGGGCAGGGGATCTTGGTCTGTATAGAATGGAGAAAGCACTAGTCTGAGCCAGAATAAACACTTGCTCCTTTAAGTTGATCTTTGCCAGGATGTTCTATCACAGCAGAGGGGAAAGCAGCTAGCTAACACAGATTGCTTAAAAAGTGGTTGTGGGCATGGCAGACAGGTGTGTCTGTGACTCATCTGAGAGGCAAGTCTACCTTGAGGATGCCTTGTGTGTTTCTGTAGTTCCTCAAGCTCTCAGCAGCCAGTCGGTTGGCATGGTTCAGCTGGATCTCCATCTCATTGAGGTCGCCCTCCATCTTCTTCTTGACCCTCAAAGCATCATTCCTGCTCCTGATCTCGGCATCCAGCGTGCTCTGCATTGTCTCCACAACTCTAACATGGTTTCTCTTCAGCTGGTCGATCTCCTCGTCCTTCTCTGCAATCTTCCTGTCTATCTCAGACTTGACTTGGTTTAACTCCAGCTGGATGCGTAGGATCTTTCCCTCCTCGTGCTCCAGAGACGCCTTGAGGAAACAGTGATCGGTCAGCACTGAGCTGAAGACAACTCAAGTGCCTGGCCTCTACCATGCGTGTGTGAGACAAACTCTTATTGGTGCCATCTTGTTGAGCTTTAAAGTTAACAGAGTTGACCTAAGAACCTATGAGGTGAATCTTTTGTTTGTTTGTTTATCCAGGCACAGATGATATAGCACAGTTCTGGAGTTTATATAGATAGGTCTGTGTACAATCTAAAGATTCATGACAGCACTAAAAGAATCATTTGATTCATTTGTATGTAGCCTTGTATACTACATATACATATGTATGTTTCATAAACTACACTCTTCGTGTATGATATATTAATCTGGCACAGAAACTGTCAGCTTTTAAATCATTTTTTTCCTGATTACATAGTGCTACTCACTGTTATACATGGGGACAATATAAAAACAAAGTTTCCCATTGTCCCTCACAGAGAGACAATCATTTTAATGTTAATCATTTTAACCATTTTTTTTCTTACTATTTTTTAAGGCAGGCTGTCTTGTTTTGTGGTTCAGGCTGACCTTGGGCTCATTCATGGTTCTTTCCATTTCTCTATTTCTATCTTTTTATCTAACCAAAGTTGCATATGAAAATACTGTTGCTTTTTTAAGACCAAGTATTTGTGTCTATCATCAATCTTTCACATTAATCATACTGTTTGTATGATTTCATTTTCACTTACTTATTTAATAAATAGTTGAGAGAAAGAGAGAGAACATGAAGGCCAGAGAAAAATCTCTGAGAATTACTTTCTCCTTCTACCATATGAGTTTTGAAGATTGAACAGAATATAAGGTTTGGTGGAAAGTGAACCATTTTGCCGGGTCCCTTTTGGTCTTTTAAGGTGAGATTCTGCTATAAAGCTCTGGCTGACCTAGGTCTTACTATGTAGATCAAGCTGGCCTCAAATTTGGGATAATTCCCCTGCCTTTCCCCCCAAGTGCTAGGATTTCAGTATGTGTAACTGAAATCCTGGCTTATTAACCATACTTGCTATTTGAAATTCTGTTGTTCTACAGTTTGCTTACATTCTCATTGGACATCTTTATCTTAAAGTTTTACCTCTTTTAAAAATTATTCTCTTGTGATAAAGTCTCAGAAACTAAATTGATGGGTTAGAGTATTTGCATTTCTCTCAAACTTATTTTTGTTTTATTTATGTGCACATGTGTTTGTGTAGATTGTGTCATGTGTGTGCAGGAGCTCCTGGAGGCCACAAGAAGGTGTCTGATCCTCTGGAGCTGGAGTTATAGGTGGTTGTGAGCCACCAGATGTGGGTACTGGGAAATGCACCCAGGAAGAGCTCTCAACAGCTGAAACATCTCTCCAGCCTCAGTATTGACAGTATTACGGCTTTTGATAGGATCATCTACTTGACCTGTACACAAAGGTCCCGCATTTAAGTTCTCTGTAACACATACCTCTGCTTCCTCTAAGGCAGCCTGGATCTCACATTTCTCTTGTTCCACTTGCTTCTTTATTTTCTCCAGCTCATGGATGTGCTTCCCTCCCTCTGCAATCTGTTCTGTCAGATCAGAAATCTCCTCTGTGGAAGAACAGATGAGAGGATGAGGTTGGAAAGATTGCAGCATGGGACGGTAGAGTAAAGGCTGAATAGGGTCGGGAAGGTCACCCCGACTCACGCTGCAGGTTCTTGTTTTCTCTCTTCAGCGTCTCGAGTTGATCCAGAGACTCCTCATAGGCGTTCTTCACCTTGAACAGCTCAGTGCTGAGAGAACGAGACTCCTTCTGGCAGGACTCAAGCTCAGCCTGAGTTTCCTCATACTTCTGTCTCCATTCTGCCAGCACCTGAAAAGACCATTGGCTGTCAGCTGGGACAAGGAGAAGGAAGCCCTAATAAAGTTCTTGTAAAGTTCAAGGAAGCTAGAGCACCTTGTCGAAGTTCCTCTGCTTCTTGTCCAGGGCGGCGCAGGCCGCGTTTGTCCTCTCCACGTCCAGCATGAGGTCCTCCACCTCGTTCTGCAGCCGCTGCTTCGTCTTCTCCAGGGAAGCGCACTTGGCGTTCACGGCCTCCACGTGCTCCTCAGCTGCCTGCAGACGCTGAGCCAGCTTCTTCCTGAGAAGTTAACCAGACTGTCAAGACCCGGCCAAAGTCAGGGACAAAATGATAACTGCTCTGGTTCCTTCTCGCTGTCCTGTCCTGTACTAGCGAAACCAGCTGCCTTTCAGCAGTAATCAACACATTTGCATTCTAGAGCAAGAAACTGGAATGTCCCGAAATGGCATGCAGTTGGACTCAGTGAAGTTTTGGGAATGTTACTGGGTTCCCACAGTGCTTTGTGCCTTAATACATCAATGACTCTGGACTTAACAGGACTTCTCATTCAGAATGACCGTGAAAAGCATTAGCTGGGACAACAGGGTTGATTGGCATATATATCCTTCTTAAGCCAAGAAGAAACTGAAGCTAACTAGATATTCTTATCAGGCAAAAATACACCAAGTATGTTTGTTTTCTCAGACTTTCTGATTCTCTTTATGACCCCTGCCCACAGAGAATCGCCAATTTGTTTGAATCATGTATGTTTGGTCAGGCTAACTAGAGGACACAATCGATAGACAAATCTGGACAGTTAATGCAGCATACAGTCACTTGAACGGTTTATATTCTTACTTCATGACCCATAAGGTGCCAAGGCCACATCTTTAAGAGGCAGAAAACCTCTTTCAGCTTGACACTCAGGAAGGTGTATAAGAAGGTGCCCTCTGTCTACCAAGACGAAGGTTTTATCATATTTAAACCAATCCTCAACATTTTGTGTAGTTTAGCGAACTCCACTGTGAGTTTTAAGAGGGATGTTTGTCCATGGAGAGCTAAAGACACTGACCACTGGGATCAGAACATCTGGTTCCAGCACCGGCTCTTCCTCTAAATAAGTCTGTGGCCTCAGGTTAGCAAGTTACCCTCTTGCAGCCTCAGTTCGTAAAAGAAGAAAAACTGGTAATGGCGGCCTAACATTGCCATGAAGATAGATGAGCAAATGATGGATGTGCAGCCATTGACACAGGAACGTAGAGGGCTGGGAAAGGCAAAACTTGCCTTTCCCTCCTGCTCCTGACCTGTATACGTGACCGGAAGAAACTGCTCTCAGTACATGGTAGCCATTGACATTTTCATGTTCTCATCAGCAAGGCCACCCCGGCTTACTGTGGGAGCCGCTGCAGCAAGCGGCTCGGAGGCCGCATCTTTGTTATCTCAAGTTTGCATCACATACTTGGCCTCCTCCAGCTCCTCCGTGCGCTGGATGGCATCCGTCTCGTATTTCGTCCTCCACTGGGCCACCTCGCTGTTGGCCTTGGACAGCGCCCTCTGCAGCTCGGCTTTGCCTTCCTGCTCCTCCTCGTACTGTTCCCGCAGCAGGTCACAGTCGTGGCGGGAGGACTGCAGGGCGTGGGCCAGCGCGTTCTTGGCCTGCAGAAGTGGTAGTCCAGTGGTTTCAATTGATGTATCCTACAGCACTTAGCTTATGCAGCTCAAGTAGAATATAACTGGGCATTCTCAGGTTTGAGGCTCTGTTAAGACTCACCTTGGTCTCTTCCTCGAGCTGACGCTTCAGCTCCTCAATCTGCTGGGTAGTTGCCTGCTTGCTTCTTGACAACTGAGAGACTAAAGCATCTTTCTCATCTAACTTTCTGGAATACTCTCCTAAGAACAGAAGAAGTGGGAGTGCCCATGACATAGCAATAAGCTATACTTGTGTTCATGTCTAAACACAGAAGTGGAATTAACCAAAAATAAAAAAATTAAAAAAAATAAAACAACAAAAAAGCAAAAAACCTGATAGTGTGTTGATTTCCCTCTAAAATGAAAGTATCGCTGCAGAGTGAGAACCCTTTTCGTGCAGTGCTGGATGGGGGCAGCCAGAGAAAGCATCTGTACCTGCTTCTGTCTGCAGGCGCGTTCTCTGCGCCGTCAGCTCATTGATGAGCCGCTGCTGTTCCTCCTCCTTTGATTTCAGCTCGCTCACCTGGTCCTCCAGGGTGCGGCACATCTTCTCAAGGTTCCCCTGAAAACCAGGTGACAAGGAAGAATCAAACACTGAATACAGGTGAAAAACAGATATTAAATCCCAATTTGTAAAGTATGTAAGATGTTTCATTATTAAAAGGATAAAATATATCTTAAAAATGTGAGATACGAGTAGAAAGCTCTGTCCCTGGTGCTTTGGCATATGCCAGAATACAACATACATGTTATATTCATTTTTGGAAGACAGCAATACATCCCAATGATGGTGACACATACGTAAGAGGATTTTGAAGTCATCTTAGTGGGTCATAGTCAGTAATTTTAGAAAAGAAAATTACAGGAATATATTAGGATGGAAAATATTTGATTAAGGCTATAAAACACCTGCAAGCCATGTTTGATGCCAAGAACAATGGATGAGGTTTTTCTGGCTCATTGCCCTTTCTACAGACAGGCTACCTTGGCTTTGGCGATGGCCTCTGCATTACTGCTAAGGTCATCGATCTCCATCTTGAGCTCGCTCTTCTCCTTCTCCAGCTTCTGCTTGACCCGCTGCAGGTTGTCAATCTGTTCCCCAAGCTCGGCCATACTGTCTGCATGCTTCTTCCTCAGGGTGGCTGCTGTGGCCTCATGCTGCAGGGTGGCCTCCTCCAGGTCCCTGCGCATTTTCTGGAACTCAGCCTCTCTCTTCTTGTTCATCTCGATCTGGGCTGAAGTGGCCCCTCCGGCTTCTTCCAGCCTCTCGCTGATCTCCTCCAGTTCCCGGGAGAGGTCAGAGCGCTGCTTCTCTGCTTTGGCCCTGGAGGCCCTCTCTGCCTCAATCTCCTCCTCCAGCTCCTCGATGCGGGCCTGGAAATCAAACAAGTACACCGACACATTAAAATTCGTTTCAATTTTAGTGGGTTTTGGTGTGTAGAAAAACAGAAAGATGAGGGGCTGGGCATGGTAGTTCCTAGAACCCAGGATTCTGAGGCAGAAGGATTTTGAGTTTGAGGTCAATCTGTACTATAGAGTGTGATCCTGTCACAAAACACCAAAAAGGTAGATAAACAAACAAATAAATGAATAAGAAAAAAAGGGAAGAAAGAAAGAAAAAGGAAGGAAGGGAGGAAGGAAGGAAGAAAGGAAGGAAGGAAGGAAGGAAGGAAGGAAGGAAGGAAGGAGCGGAACTGTCTCTGACAAGGACTTTGTTGTTTCTTCCTGGTGCCTACAAGGCCCCTATGGAAGAAGATGCACTCAATCCTGATGTGACTTGATGTGCTGGGGGGGGGCTCGCTTTTCCTGAGGGGTAGGGGAGGGTGGATAGGGAAGACAGGGAGGGAGGGCAGGAGTGGAAGGAGAGGAAGGAGAGGGCTACAATTGGGATGTAAAGCGAATAAATAAATTAATTTTAAAAAAAGAAAAGGAAGGAAGAAAGAAAAGAAAGAAGAAAGAAAGAGAAATAAAGAAAGAAAGAAGAAAGAAAGAGAAAGAAAGAAAGAAAGAAAGAAAGAAAGAAAGAAAGAAAGAAAGAAGAGAAAGTGAGACAATTTACCTGCAGTTCTTTGATCTTCTTTTGGAGCTGGATTTCTACTGCTTGCTCATCTTCAATTTTGCTTATCAAATTGCTGATTTCAAACTCCTTCCTTTAGACAGAACAGCAGACATATTAGTACATAAATTATTTTAAAGATGGCATCGCATAGAATTCTTTCTGGAGCACCTACTTTTTAAGCTTCTCATCAAGTTGCTGTTTGTCATTTTCTATGTCCATTGTGGACTCTTGGGCCAGTTTGAGATCTCCCTCCAATTTCCTCTTGGCTCTTTCTAGGTCCATCCTCAGTTTCTTTTCTTGCTCTAGTGATCCTTCAAGCTGACGGAGAAGAGAAATCCATTAAAATTGAAATTCATTTGAACAAATATTTCAGAAGGATATTTGAAATGTGCTCACATCATCCACTTGCTGCTCCAGCTTTGTTTTGGCTTTGGTCAGCGTGTTGACCTTGTCCTCCTCTGCCTGCAGGTCATCCAGGGTCTGTTGGTGGGCCTCCTGGAGGGCCTTCTTCTCCTTGGTCAGCTTGGCGATGGTTTCATCCAGGCCTGCCATCTCTTCTGTGAGGTTTTTCACCTTAGGAAGCAAACATGCTTTTCATTACCTGTTATGTTTGAATAGCATGGGCTTTGTGTTTTACTTCATAATTAAAACGAGTCATGAGCTTCCATGGCGATATCTCACACCTTGTTCTCTGTGGCGTGCTTCTCCTTCTCAACCTTGGCCAGTGTCAGCTCAAGGTCATCGATGTCTTTCTTCAGCTCTGAGCACTCATCTTCCAGCTTCCTCTTCTTGGCCGTCAGCTCGGCGTTTGTCTCCTCCTCCTCCTCAGCTCTCTCTGTCACCTCTTTGATTTTGGCCTCCAGCTGGATTTTGTTTTTGATCAGTTGTTCACACCTTTCCTCAGCATCTGCCAAGCTGTCTGCTTCCTGTGGGTTCATTAAGACACTTAGTCTGTTACTTATTTTGAAACTTACTTTTTGTTTTTTGCACAAAGTACTTAGTGTTCATCTGAATTCTGTTGGATTTCTCAGCATGAATACAAGTTCACCCATCACTGAATATTATATCTGACTTAGAGACATGCAACTAATTAGAAAATGAGGCTGAAAGTCTAGAAGCAAAGAAGTTTACATAATGATTGGGCTGGAGAAGGTAGTGAGTGTGGAATTTGTGTGTAGGAGAGGAGAAACCCAGAAGCCCCCGGCCTCATTCACTTTAAGATAAAACAAGCCCTGAAAAGTTAGAGAAACCCTCAGCCAGAGGAATCTAGTGAGCCAGTGGCTGGATTTTTTCAGTCCTTTAATGAGTTACTTACAAAATTTTTTATCCTCCCCATAATTTCTTCCTAGCATTGTTGGGCTTGTTGAGCAAGGAAATGGGCAGTTATGTCTGACCCAAGTACTGTCCCTAGATTCGCTCCCCACCTGACTACGGGGCCTTCTTCCTGGACATCAGCAGTGACCTTTCATTTCATTCATGCTAATGAAAGAGCTGGGGAGGGCACCAGAGCACTCCTTCAGCTCATGTAAGTGCAAGCTTCTGTATTTATTGAAATCCGAAGGGTTGAGGAAAAGAGCCATGGCTATCTTAACTTTTTTCTTTCTTGTCTTTTGAGACAGGGTCTCTCTACATAGCCCTGGCTGTCTTGGAACTCACTATGGAATCTGCCTGCCCTCTGCCTCTACCTACTGAGTGCTGATTAACTTGACTTATAAGACAGTCTTAAGCACTTGGATTTTCTAAATAGAATTATCCCTTGGGTTTTATTGTTGTTCATTTTTTGCTGTTTTGTTTTCTTGCGTTGTGCTGAGGACTAAACCCAGAATGCTGAGCAGATGGTGTACCAGTGGACTGCAGCTCTAGCATCTCCTCCCACCACCACCACCACCCCCTTTTTTTTTTTCTTTTTTTACTTTTTATTTTAAGACAAAATCGCACTCCATTACTGAGGCTGGCTTTGAAAGTATTTTATAGCCCAGGTAGGCCCTGAATTTGGGCTCCTCCTGGCTCTGCTGTTGGAGTAGCTGGCATTAATGCCCTGTGCTAGTAGGCTTAGCCCAGAACTCTATTTTTTAAGTCTGGGACAATGCAGCCAAGTCAAAGAGGTAAAATATTTGAGTAAGATTCGGGAACTTAGCTTTAAACTAACTTGCTTCAAAGTTGTTAAATTTTGTGATGTTATTGAACCTTCCCTTTCCCCTGTGTAATGTATAAGTAATTGTAGCTTTCAACACACTGTTGAAAGGTGAGTAAATGACTAACAAATAGAGCCGCCATCACCACCCCAGAGATCTTTTTTTCCCAAGAAAAGTCCCATGTTGTAAGCGATAGTCTCTGGAAGACCAGGAAGAGCCCCCTGAAGCATGGTGATGTGATGCTCTCAGAACAGTGCACTCACAGATTGAACCTGGAGCTGCAGGTCATTTTTCTCTTTGAGAAGAGTGACCATTTTTTCCTCCAGCTCCTTCCTTTTGGCCTCTGACTTGGCGAGCTCATCTTTGGTTTTCTGGAACTCCTCCTTCATGGTAGCCATCTCCTTCTCCGTCTCTGCGCTCTTCAGCAGGGGTTTGATCTTGAAGAAGAGCTTCATCCAGGGCCAGTGCTTGACGTTCATGAAGGCGCGGATGTTGTACTGGATGCAGAAGATGGACTCTCTGGAATGTGGCAAAAGATGGTGTAATTGCGCCACTGGCAGAAGTGTGACTGACATTTACCGAAGACGACAGTCTTTTCCTGCACCGATACATGCTCATCCTGACAATCAGAATTCAGAGTCTGTAGCCCTCAGTATCGCTGTGGTGCTAATATGAGTGCTATTCATGTGCAGCAACTGAGTGTTCTCAGCCCCTGCCTAGCTGACAAAGGCAGGCTGAATCTGGAGAGCACAGTCTGTACTGTCTAAGTGACCCCTGCCATAGAGAGAGCAGACATTTATGGGAGTTGCAGCCGGGAGAGCATGGCCACCGTAACTGGCCTGTCTTGTCCTGCTGTTGCCACACAGCTGTGAGCTGTGAGGTGAGGGGCCACAGGCAGAATGATTTGCCTCAGCTCAGCTCAGCTCAGCCAACTCTCTCCTTCACAGCTTTCCTGTTCTGATCACCGCTGAATTAGCTGTTCCTCTCTTGTTAGGGTCTTCAGATAATATACTAGATTTTCTGAATTCTTTGAATGTTTTCTTCCTATCAGCTTATTAGCATTTGGAGGCATTTTAAGCAACAATTAAACTCCAAAGTTGTCTTATTTTGATAAAAAGTTGAAACGGTAAAATTGGTACAGTTCTTCAAATGGTAGCAATGGGCTGACAAGGTTTGGCTGGCTTATAGCAACATGCAGGCATGTTTAAGTTCTTTATGTGCAGGTTTTATTTCTATTGGTTCAAGTTGAAAGGGATCCAACTCTAAGAAGGGAGGTACCATGACATAAGCTATCATACAGATGGATGTAGAGAAAACAAAACTCTTATCATGCCAACGTAAAAAATGCAGATGAACAAAATGAGTAAAAATGTATGCATGGCTAGAGCAGTGTGTGAAAATGCTGTGTAGATGAGTTGCATGAAGTTGCTCCGGGAAAGAAGAAAATGGATGTGTCAGTAGGTAGATTTTGGTGAGGGCCAGGGTTGGTACAGACATGAGAATAAGAGGCAAGCAAATTGTTTAGCGTGGCTGGGAGAGGCTGTGTGGTTAGACATGAAAGATATGGTGGGGAATAGAACCTTTGCAGCCAAGCAAAGCAGTTTGGATTTGATGTGGAATATCACAGGGAGCTGGGAATAGAGATGTGGGGTGAGGAAAACTGCTTGCCTTGCTGCAGACTGTTTCTGTGTGTGAGACGCATGAGGGGCGGGGGCAGGAAAGACGTTCTGGGAAGCCTAGCCTGAAGGGTGACACTAGGTGACACTAGGTTGTTGTAGGGGCGAAAGCTCATGCTAATCACAGGCTGCGGGGCTCAATGGCTGAGAAAAGCTGGTGGAGAACCCCTGGGGGACCTGGTGACCCCAGTGCTCCACATAGCTCTTACCTTCGCAGCAGCATCTTCTGATACTCTACTCTCATCAGGTAGCCTCTACAGACCGCTTGTGTTCTTGTTATAATCTGGGCCAGCTTTTCATCTCTCATTTCTTCCAGGAGACCCAGGAGGCCAGCTTTGAAGAAAACCTGGAGGAACAGAGAGTCACAAGCCATCCCCATACTTCAGCCCATGCAGATGTGGGGGGTTCGCGGGTCAGGTACACAGGGGTCGCAGGCATACCTTGGTGTGTCCAAACTTGTACTGGGTGTGATCGATGTCGATAGAGCCCAGAAGCTTCTCAGAAGCCTTCTTGCTGTCGATGAACTGCCCTTCTGGAATAGCGCTTGCATTTAAAACTTTGTATCTGTCCAGTTAAACACATAAGGAACAGTCAGAAAGGCTTAATCGAGTTATCCAACTACCACCAAATAGGAGTACTTGTTCAACTCCCAGAACAAAAATTAGAATGATTCTTTCAGAGCAGACTGTGACCCAGCCTATTATTCTTTCCTCTACCACAAGACTGAGTCAATTGATTTCTTATTTGTCTACTTATGCTAAGTGGGGGACAAGAAATATAACGAGCAAAGGACAGCAACTAGGCTGATAAATATTCATAAGCATTCAGTGTCCTACAGCAAAGGGGGCTGACCTCTGTTTAAAGTCGCCATACAGGATCCTGCTGGGGAACCCCTTCCGGCAGATTCGGATGCCTTCCAGCACCCCGTTACACCTGAGCTGGTGCAGGACCAGTTCGTGCTCCATGGCCCCTGGAAACAGAGAGAGGGAGTCAAGTCCCAGGTGCCGAAGTTTCAGGTTGGGCCTAGGGTGTTACTAATGCTTTGTGTCTTACCGGGAGTTTTAGTCTCATTGGGAATGATACACCGTACGAAGTGAGGGTGTGTACTTCTCAGGTTGGTCATTAGTTTATTTAAGTTTTCCTAGAAAGTGAGACAGAAGGGTCTTGAGAGAGTTCTAGTTTTGGGTCTCTTTTTTTTGGTAAAAATCATACTGCATACTTTTTTTTTGTTGTTGTTGTTCCAGACAGGGTTTCTCTGTGTGGCCCTGGCTGTTCTGGTAACTCACTCTGTAGACCAGGCTGGCCTTGAACTCAGATGTCCACCTGCCTGTGCCTCCTGAGTGCTGGGATTTAAGGGGGGCGCTGCTACCACCCAGGTGTCTAGCACACTCTTAGCTACTGGACGTGAGCATGTGAGGCTTTAGCTGCCATGCATTTTGAAGGCTTCAGTATTTAACCTGCTCAAATATCAGAAGACCAACATGCTGCGAAGAAACTGAGATCACTAGGATCTCCGCTGTAACACCTTGGTCCAGACAGCACCGTCAGTGGCCTCCATACAGGCAGCGTTCTCTGCCAGCATCAGAAGACAAAGCCCACAGGCTGCCTTTGCCACTGAGTGCCATCCCCGTCTCCCTGGGCCTCCTCTGAAAAGAGTTCAGATGACCTCCCTGGCCTCTCTTTTCTTCAGCACTAATAATGTCCCTAGTAGCTGGTGATTTATAGTGAAAGTATAGCTTAGCAATTGTTCCAACCTTTTCCATTACTTCCTTTTTTATCGTTCCCAGGATCTTCTACTCTCTCTCTCTCTTTGAAGAGGGTAAAGGTGTGAGACAATATAATTTGTGTGCGTGGATCTTGGGTGCTTGGAAACATTTCCCATCTAAAGTCCGTGGGGAGTTGATTGATTGTGACAGAGGATGTTTCGCTCGGCCACAGAGACCACACATGCAAACATCTCAAACATACGTCTTTGCTCCACATCTCAGCCACCAGGAAATCAAAACAAATAACACGACTATCTAAGCCTGAAGACACCTTTACAGACAAGTTTACAAAGCAAGCATCGGTGTTTTTGGATAATGTAGGTTACAGCGAGATGGGAAAATAGTGAGAACACATTTTATGGATAGGTCAAAGGTCATAGGTCACATCCTCATTTTAGTTTTGAAGGCAATGTGCCATAAAAATCATCAGACTAGACATCTTACATGGTCCTCTCAAGAAGAGCCATGCTGTGGGAGAATTAAAATTGCATATTACAGAAATGTGCAAGTATAGAATGGAAAAGCTCCACTATTTCGTGAAAAGAAGTATAATTCTTTTGTAGTTTAACCACCCATTTAGATGGGTGGTTAGACTCTGTTTTAGGTTACTTCCATCTATTCATCTCTCACAGGGAGAATGTGTTATGGTGGGAGAAAGTTCTAAAGAATGCATCTCACATTCATTTTCAAAGGAAATTTAAATCCTGGCAAGGTGGCATGATGCCTGGAATCCAGCACTCAGAAGTCTGAGGTGCTAAGTCTACAAGTTCAAGGTCGGCCTGGCCTACATAGGAAGATCCTGTCCCAAAGAAAACAAAGGAAGACACAATATTCTCAAATAAAGAATAAAGTACCCCCAAGGATTGCCTTAGATCTATCCTAATGAGTAAATATTTAAAGTGATTCAGTTTCCTCCTAATTTATTCTAAGTCCTAGAGTTATGATCCATAGAAACTGAATACATATTTTTGCAGTTTAAATTTATACTTTACCCTGAAAAGGGCCGACACAGTCTGGAAAGAAGAACCCTTCTTCTTAGCCCCTTTCTTTGCACCGCCATCTGTGATTAAAAAAAAGAAAACCCATCGATAGAGTAGCCTCCCAGGGGATGGGAACATTTTGAGGGAATAGTTTGATTTTGACAGAAGACATAGAAGTACCTGCTTCAGCACTGGCATATGTGGAGAAGAGGCTAGCCAGAGTTTTCATTGCTGACTTCTGGTACAGCCCCACCACCGTGTCGTTCAGGGGGTCCTTGTTCTTGTCCAACCAGCCGGTGATGTTGTAATCCACGGTGCCCGCATAGTGCACCAGGGAGAAGTGGGCCTCGGCCTTGCCCTTGGCGGGTTTGGGTTTCTGGAAGTTGTTGGACTTTCCAAGATGCTGGTCGTACAGCTTGTTCTTGAAGGAGGTGTCTGTCGCCTTGGGGAACATGCACTCCTCTTCCAGGATGGAGAAGATGCCCAGTGGCTGAATTCAGACAAGCAGACATACGTCAACCTCACCTTTCTCTTGGATGCAGACATAGTGGCTGTCATTTGAACTATGAACATTCCCAATTAACTATAGGCACAGAGTCAGTCCCAATCCATTCTCAAACAGTCCCTATGTTATCTCCTGAATGACTTCCCCATCATTTCGTATCTTGTTCAGTCTGTAGCATTGGGTTCAGTTAAAAGAATACCTGAACACTAACCCCAAGGAGTCTGTGGGTAATTTGTTAAAGATTTTTTATTACCATACTCTCCCCTATTTAGTGAATTAATATATTGTCAAAGTTTTATTTTACTTTGAAAAGGATGTACTACAACTGGGAAACTGGCTCAGTGCTTAATGTGCAAGAACCCACATAAAAGCAAGGCACAGTCACACGCATATCTGTAACCCATTGCTGTGGGGCAAGAAGGAGGTCACCAGCCTAGTGAGAGATCCTATCTCAAGAGCATAAGGCAGCGTGTGGTGGAGTAGGACAGCTAGCTTCCTTCTGTCACATCTACATGTGCACAGGTACCTGTGCACACACACAACCTTCTGTCTAAAAAAAAATATTGACTGTGCACAGTAAAAAAAAAAAAAAATTAAAAAAATGTATATCCCAAACATCACTTAAGATATTCAGATGTTTAGTGTCATTAAATATAGCTTATTAAGTAGTACAAGCAGTTTGACTTCCTGACTTCTTATGCAATGGCTGAATCATCTGTGCCTCTGTTGAAAAACGTTTCTCTTCATTGATAACATTCTGGGCTATAATGGAGGGAGACTGGACCTAGAAGAGAGGTTGTAGTGGAGCTGGCTGTCCCAGATGGCTTGTATACAGCTTCCTTTAAACTGGGTGTGAGTCAGAAGGAGAACAAAACTGGGAGGAACTACATGAAGCGATATTTCCCAAACTTTTAAGAATTGTGCAGAGGAAGTGACTTCTCCATAGTGAATTCCGGTTTGCAAAGGCTTAAGCAATGGGAAGGACAGTGGTACTTTCTGGAGTACACTTTAAGACCCCGAGAGTCCATAGCCAGACTCTCACACAAACCTTCTCGATGAGCTCGATGCAGGCGGCCAGGTCCATCCCGAAGTCGATGAAGGTCCACTCGATGCCCTCCTTCTTGTACTCCTCCTGCTCCAGCACGAACATGTGGTGGTTGAAGAACTGCTGCAGCTTCTCGTTGGTGAAGTTGATGCACAGCTGCTCCAGGCTGTTGAACTACGCAGAGCAACAGAGATTTCCCAGGTTAAGTGGATATTTATAGGAGTGAAATCTGCTAATGGAAATATTCTTTATAGAAAATAATCTGAATAGAGTGATGAGGTTCAACTTAAATATTTAAGCTAATTGCTGTTTGTTCTATATTCCCAGGGATAAATGCCTTTCTCAGGAATTCTGGGTTTTCTTTAGGTACTCAGGCATCATTTACACTTCTTCTTTCCTTCCTTTGTTTCTTCCTTCATTTCTTTTTTGAGACAGTCTCACTAGGTAACTCTGGCTCTCTTTCAACTCCCCGTATCAACCATGCTGGCCTTGAACTTACAGACACCTATCTGCCTGTTTCTGCCTCTTGAGTGCTAGAATACAGATGTGCGCAACCATGTTCAAAAATCCACATTTTATTTTCTTGTTTGTCTATTTATCATCTATGTATCTATCTATGTATGTATGTATCTATCTATCTATCTATCTATCTATCATCTATCTATGTATCTATCTATCTATCATCTATCTATCTATCTATCTATCTATCTATCTATCTATCATCTATCTATCTGACTATCTATACTACAGTTCTAACAAAATCCATACTCCTTTCACCTGAAGAATGCAGAAACAAGAATGTATATCCAAGTACAGCTATGACCCTGTGCTTTATGGTTCTAATGCAAGATAGAAGGGAAAAGTGGTTTGTTAGAAAAGTGTTTTGATCTCTTTTCTCTAATTCTTGCAGAGTTCACTCTCTTACCTTTGGCTGCCATGTTTTTAAGGAAAATTTATGCTAAGACATTTAATTGAAGTATAAAATGAAATGGACAGGTCAGTTTCTCTTCTGTTGAGATCAAATAACAGCCTCCTCCCCAGCCCCTGGTCTATGGAAGTAGAGAACTGGTGCAGTGTGACAGTTGAAGATCTGAGAGTCTTTGCAATCACTTACTCTCTCACTTTACTCAGGATAAAGCTGAAGCCTGGCAGTGAAACAGTTTATAAAAGGCAAACCTGGAAGAGGAGAGATCAGTGCCTACGGCTGAGTGCCCACCTTCGGACTTTCTGCCTTTCACGCCCAGGCCAATGCCAGGTGTCTTGCATATGCACCAAATGCTGCAGATAGATCCTACCTTGGCTTTGAGTCACATGTTCATGGAATCTTCAGCACGTGTTTGATTTTCCCTGTGTATCACTTTCTGCTATAATAATAATGGTGGCATTAACTTCTCTTTCTTGAAGGTTAAATGAAGTAAACGTGTTAAAGTCCCTTGCATATTATCAAAAATACACTGACAGCTCAATAAATTTAGCTCTTACTTTTTATATTTTCTATTGTCTCTTAGATATTTTCAGGCTAACTTTTGTACTGGGTTCAATGTTGGAGCAAGTAGTCTGTTTGATATAAATGATTTATATGGTTTATCATGTCACTTAGTCCCACCGAAGTTCAAAATCTTGACCCTCACTTTGTGTGAAGATAACTCACGTCAAAGATCTCAAAGCCAGCGATGTCCAGGACCCCGATGAAGTACTGCCTGGGCTGCTTGGTGTCCAACTGCTGGTTGATGCGGGTGACCATCCACAGGAACATCTTCTCGTAGACGGCCTTGGCCAGGGCGCCCACTGCGTTGTACACCTTTGTGGATAGCGTAATGCTTCAACTAGTGCTATTGAGCCTGGTTATGAAGGCCTCGGTGTGCGCGACTCATGGAGAACATATATGCACTTACCTGCTGCACAGTCTGGCCTTTGGTGACGTACTCATTGCCGACCTTGACCCTTGGGTAGCAAAGGGCTTTGAGCAGGTCAGCAGAGTTCAGATTCTGGAGATAGGCAGCTTTATCAGCAACTGTGGTGGCACAAAACAAGACATGTTTAACAATGGGAGTCTTCCTTATCCTCATCCCTTTGTCTTTATCCTAATTACTCCCTTATTTAGGTTTAAAAAACATTAAATAATTTCACAGAACATCCGATGAGTTGGTTTTTTTTCTGTTTTTGTTTTGTTTTCGTTTTTTGTACACATATGAAGGTACCTGGTAGCCACTAAAGGGTTGATCATTTATACTGGCTTTTAGTGATGTGTTGCAAGTAGGACTTGAGAACATTTTCGTTAGCCATAAACATGTAAACAGTATTTATTGTGACATTCTGTTCAAGGTTTAAGACATAGTCCCTCTCTTAAAACTTCAGAGATTAATGGAAAGATAAGAAAAATACCCCTTAACCCTCACAATTAGGGAGATAAAAGGCCAGGGTATCTGGACTCTTTCACTGGTTTTAGCTATCTAGAGTTAACTTGACTGGATCAAAGACACCTACTTCTTTTTATCTGGAAATGTAGGGTGTAACTCACCTGGATGACCTTCTCTAAAAGTATGTGTTGGCACTATATGTCAAACTCAAAGGTAACATCTAGAGATGATTGGGGAAGAGGGAGGAGAATATGTTTTGGGTGGTAGTTCCTATGTATGGAATGTTTGTTTTTTCACCTGTAGAGCACATGATTTTTCTTTGTCAGCCCCCTTTTTAATCTTACTTGCTTCCTGCCTTTGATGGTTTATATATAGACAACACATATGTACATACAGATATGCATAGGTGCATCCTTTGCCTCTCATCTTAGGCAAAGATCCTCTCCTGCTAGCTACTAGGCTTTCTTAGCTATGCTAAAACTACATGTAAAATCTGTCATGTGTACCTACCTACCTCTGCCAGGACAAAGCAGTAGCATTATTACACTGAATTCTGTCTCTAGTTCTCTGGCCCTAGGTTGAGCTTATGCATGGATGTTTAGGTTTGATATACCTTATTTTAATTGATAATGATGATGAAGTGATAGAGAAGTGAGAAAGGAGGAGGGGAGGAAGGCATATGTATACACAAATGTGCTCTGGTTTTCAGAAGCTCAGTTACAAGGAGAAGTGAGTATAGGGTGGGATTTAAAGTGTTTTAATTTGAAAATTCTCTGATTTAAAACTACGTCAATCGATACCTTCGGTGCCATCTGGCTCAGCTTGCTCCTCACGCTGCTTTTGCTTGAACTTCATGTTCCCATAATGCATCACGGCCCCTGTGAGTTTATAGATGGACACTTTCTCTTCAGGTGTGAAGCCCAGGATATCAATGGCACTCTATCAAGAAAGATGAAAGGGCGGAAGTTAGGGTAGCAGACACTATGAGAATTTATAATGCACACCAATGTGACAACCTCAGAGGTGTTTG
Source organism: Meriones unguiculatus (assembly GCF_030254825.1). Lineage (NCBI taxonomy): Eukaryota > Metazoa > Chordata > Mammalia > Rodentia > Muridae > Meriones > Meriones unguiculatus. The sequence continues at coordinate 4,604,510 of NC_083359.1, forward strand.
CTTATGTCATTCTCATAATAATGGGCTTTTTAAAAAGTGGGAGGGGACTGGAGAGATGGCTGAGTGGTTAAGAGCAGAGGTGCTCTTCCAGAGGTCCTGATTCAATTCCCAGCAACCACAAGGTGGCTCACAACCATCTAAAATGTGATCTGGTGCCCTCTTCTGGCATGCAGATGTACATGCAGATAGAGCACTCATACATTAAATAAATAAATAACATTTTTAAAAAAAGTGTGTGTGTGTGTTTGTGCGTATTATGACTTACATCCGTGGCCATCAACTCCTCTTGGTCATCAATGCTGGGCACTGTGATCTCCCCCTGACTGACGAAGGCGTAGTCATACGGGTTGGTGGTGATCAGGAGCATTTCTGAGCACATGGAATTAAGGGTATGTGTTTAGTATTAGAAGATGTTAGCATACATTTTAATTTCCACCCACAAATTAAAGTTCTCTCTTACCAATTAGTTCTGGTTTTTTGTTGGAAGTGAT